>NC_074693.1:18932174-19178583 GCF_029448725.1 Salvelinus fontinalis
AGAAATCTTAGAGGATTCATAGCATCCAACCACACAAGGGTCGGTTGCTGTTGTTGGGTTGCTAACATGGTATGATTTATTGCAACTTACATATCTATTTTTTCCTGAATAAAGTTTAGAATATAACTCACAGTATCTTTCATCGTTATGTTTTGAAGATCTTTTTTTTTCTACTGCCTGTCTCATTTCATAGTGTGTGCAGTGCAGATTTTGTGTAGTAGTTGTAGTAGTCTAGTTGAAGCAGGATCTCACCATCGTCTGCCAGTATTCAATGTTACATCTCATCTAAACCCTCTGTAATGTAATAGCTCTAATGGAACAACCTTGTTCTCCCATTAAATACCCAGACATACTTCTGTGCTGTTAACAAAAATGTCATACTTGGCAGAATGACAGTGACAAGGAAAAAGTGTTCCATTGATAAGCTGTAGTTAGTCCATTTGATCTCTTGCCATTTTAATTTGTCAACAAAGTAAACCTTCAAAATAAATCATATTCCCTTAGGCTGTGGATAAGGGAGTAGGAGGGGAAGTCACATCAATTCATTAGAAAATTGGGTGTCAAAACGCTGCTGTAGTCTGGGATTAATTTGGGGATAAAATTAGTTTGTAGAGGTGTGTTTAGGTTTGTGAGGATGATGTGTGAAAGTTGCCTTATTACTCACCCTGAATTCCTCTGCTCTATTGATCACTACATGCAGTCTAAAATCAAATCAAATCAAATTGTAGTTGTCACATGCCCCGAATACAACAGGTGTAGACATTACCATTAAATGTTTACTTATAAGCCCGTAACCAACAATGCAGTTTTAGGAAAAATAAGAGTTAAGACAAATATTTACTGAATAAACAAAAATAAAAAATAAAAGAGCAACAATAAAATAACAATAATGAGGCTACATACAGGGGGTACCGGTACCGAGTCAATGTGCAGGGGTACAGGTTAGTTGAGGTAATTGAGGTAATGTGTACATGTAGGTAGGGGTAAAGTGACTATGCATAGATAATAGACAAACAGTCAGTAGCAGCAGCATAAAAAAGGGGGGGTCAATGCAAATAGTCTGGGTAATCATTTGATTAGCTGTTCAGCAGTCTTATGGCTTGGGGTAGAAGCTGTTTAGAAGCCTCTTGGACCTAGACTTGGCACTTCGGTAGCACTTGCCATGCGGTAGTAGAGAGAACAGTCTATGACTAGGGTGGCTGGAGTCTTTAACAATTTTTAGGGCCTTTATCTGACACCACCTGGTATAGAGGTCCTGGATGGCAGGAAGCTTGGTCCCAGTGATGTACTGGGCCATACGCACTACCCTATGTAGCACCTTGCGGTCGGAGGCCGAGCAGTTGCCATACCAGGCGGTGATGCAACCAGTCAGGATGCTCTCAATGGTGCAGCTGTAGAACTTTTTGAGGATCTGAGGACCCATGCCAAATCTTTTCAGTCTCCTGAGGGGGAATAGGCATTGTTGTGCCCTCTTCACGACTGTCTTGATGTGTTTGGACAATGATAGTTTGTTGGTGATGTGGACACCAAGGAACTTGAAGCTCTCAACCTGCTCCAATACAGCCCTGTCGATGAGAATGGGGGCGTGTGCTTGGCCTTTCTTTTCCTGTAGTCCACAATCATCTCCTTTGTCTTGATCATGTTGAGGGATAGGTTGTTGTCCTAGCAACACATTTCAAGGTCTCTGACCTCCTCCCTATAGGCTGTCTCATTGTTGTCGGTGATCAGGCCTACCACCGTTGTGTCATCGGCAAACTTAATGATGGTGTTGGAGTACTGCTTGGCCACGCAGTCATGGGTGAACAGGGAGTGCAGGAGGGGACTAAGCACGCACCCCTGAGGGGCCCCCATGTTGAGGATCAGTGTAGCAGATGTGTTGTTGCCTACCCTTACCACCTGTGGGCGGCCCGTCAGTAAGTCCAGGATCCAGTTGCAGAGGGAGGTGTTTAGTCCCAGGGTCCTTAGCTTAGTGATGAGCTTTGAGGCCATACTATAAGTCGATTGCGTGACTTTAAAATGAGGGGCGTTGTACAAAACAAATTAATCAGCGATGGGATTGTCTGTAACCAATCTAACCATTCAAAGTATCAAAGTTGATAACGTCATCATGTAGTCTGGCTCTGGACCAACCCATCGGTTCATGGTATAACGCTCGTCTTTCTCCTCATCTGAAGAGGAGCAAGGATCGGACCAATATGCAGCGTAGTTTAAAGACATAGTCACGTTTATTTAAACGAAGACAAAAAACACTTGAACAAACTACAAAATAACAAAGGACGTGAACAGACCTCAACTTGAGAACAAAACACATGAACGCACGAACAGGATGGAACACACGAACGAACGAAACGAAACAGTCCCGTGTGGTAGAAACACTGACACAGGAACAATCACCCACAAACAAACAGTGAGAACAGCCTACCTTAATATGGTCCTCAATCAGAGGAAACGTAAAACACCTGCCCCTAATTGAGAACCATATCAGGCTAATACATTGAACCCAACATAGAAACACATAACATAGAATGCCCACCCCAACTCACGCCCTGACCATACTAAACAAAGACAAAATAAAGGAAATAAGGTCAGGAACGTGACACATGGGACCAATCAGAAATGTGATAATGTGTTCGCATTCTAGAAATTGTACGGGAGGGAGGTAAATCCAGACTCATCGTAGAGGAGAAACATCCTGATCATTACTGGAGAGGTTAAACATAATGATCATTACTAGAGAGGTTATCCAATCCTGATCACTACTAAAGAGATTATACACCCTGATCATTACTAGAGATGCTATACAATGCTGATCATTACTAGAGATGTTATACATTATGATTATTACTAGAGATGCTATACAATGCTGATCATTACTAGAGATGTTATACATTATGATTATTACTAGAGATGCTATACAATCCTGATCATTACTAGAGAGGTTATACCATCCTTATCATTACTACTGTAGATGGGTTATACAATCCTGATCATTACTAGAGAGGTTATACAATCCTGATCATTACTATAGAGGTTATATAAACAAATGTCTTAAAAATATTTAATAGAAACTAGAAGATTGAGACACGCCCTATAGCTCTTGCATTGTTTTCCAAAACTCTTTGATGTTATGTTATCCGAAATGCTTTTGGATTTGGTGACCGTTTAAAATTAATGGTTCCTCTCCCCCTTGGCCTATTATTTAAAGGCGGAGTCTACTCTGGCTGTATGAATGCCCCAGTTAATTTATATATTATTCTCTGGAATGATGTGCTTGTTCCAGAAGCACATGAGGTGCAACTTTTTTCCCTCATTCAACCTTTTCACTCCGGACGCTTTATCTGGACATGGTTCGTCAACACCTTCAACAACCGAAGCTAAGTAGTAACATTAACATGATGTCTTCTAATTGCAGTCGCTGTACTCATAATATACAGGAGAACGATCGCCTTACGGCGAAAATAGCTGTGCTGCAAGCCCAGCTTCAGACGCAATCGTTAGGCAAGGGTATTTTCAGTGTAGGAAAGGAAGAAACAGCGTCTGTGCCACCAGTAAGTACAGATAGTAACGTTAGTATAAATCCCCCCGCACAGTCCCCGCAGCCGGACAACTTTCTCATGGCTTCTGGAGGGAAATGCTGTTGGAATGCTCAACCGGTGTCGCTCATTCAGCCGACAGAAACTTTCAACCGGTTTTCCCCATTATGTAGCGAGTCGGAGTCTGAGTCTGAGTCTTCTCTTGTCTCTACTCCTCCCGTTACGGGGTCTGAGACGCCGAAGGCTCCCACCGTTAGCTCTGACAAATTGAAAACCCTAGTCATTGGCGACTCCATTACCCGCAGTATTAGACTTAAAACGAATCACCCAGCGATCATACACTGTTTACCAGGGGGCAGGGCTACCGACGTTAAGGCTAATCTTAAGATGGTGCTGGCTAAAGATAAATCTGGCGAGTGTAGAGAGTATAGAGATATTGTTATCCACGTCGGCACCAACGATGTTAGGATGAAACAGTCAGAGGTCACCAAGTGCAACATAGCTTCAGCGTGTAAATCAGCTAGAAAGATGTGTCGGCATCGAGTAATTGTCTCTGGCCCCCTCCCAGTTAGGGGGAGTGACGAGCTCTACAGCAGAGTCTCAGCACTCAATCGCTGGTTGAAAACTGTTTTCTGCCCCTCCCAAAAGATAGAATTTGTAGATAATTGGCCCTCTTTCTGGGACTCACCCACAAACAGGACCAAGCCTGACCTGCTAAGGAGTGACGGACTCCATCCTACCTGGAGGGGTGCTCTCATCTTATCTACCAACATAGATAGGGCTCTAACTCCTTTAGCCCCACAATGAAATAGGGTGCAGGCCAGGCAGCAGGCTGTTAGCCAACCTGCCAGCTTAGTGGAGTCTGCCAATAGCACAGTCAGTGTAGTCAGCTCAGCCATACCCATTGAGACTGTGTCTGTGCCTCGACCTAGGTTGGGCAAAACTAAACATGGCGGTGTTCGCCTTAGCAATCTTATTAGGATAAAGACCTCCTCCATTCCTGCCATTATTGAAAGAGATCGTGATACCTCACATCTCAAAATAGGGTTACTTAATGTTAGATCCCTCACTTCAAAGGCAGTCATAGTCAATGAACTAATCACTGATCATAATCTTGATGTGATTGGCCTGACTGAAACATGGCTTAAGCCTGATGAATTTACTGTGTTAAATGAGGCCTCACCTCCTGGTTACACTAGTGACCATATCCCCCGTGCATCCCGCAAAGGCGGAGGTGTTGCTAACATCTACAATAGCAAATTTCAATTTACAAAAAAAAAAATGGCGTTTTCGTCTTTTGAGCTTCTAGTCATGAAATCTATGCAGCCTACTCAATCACTTTTTATAGCTACTGTTTACAGGCCTCCTGGGCCATATACAGCGTTCCTCTCTGAGTTTCCTGAATTCCTATCAGACCTTGTAGTCATAGCAGATCATATTCTAATTTTTGGTGATTTTAATATTCACATGGAGAAGTCCACAGACCCACTCCAAAAGTCTTTCGGAGCCATCATCGACTCAGTGGGTTTTGTCCAACATGTCTCTGGACCTACTCACTGCCACAGTCATACTCTGGACCTAGTTTTGTCCCATGGAATAAATGTTGTAGATCTTAATGTTTTTCCACATAATCCTGGACTATCGGACCACCATTTTATTACGTTTGCAATCGCAACAAATAATCTGCTCAGACCCCAACCAAGGAGCATCAAAAGTCGTGCTATAAATTCTCAGACAACACAAAAATTCCTTGATGCCCTTCCAGACTCCTTCTGCCTACCCAAGGACGTCAGAGGACAAAAATCAGTTAACCACTTAACTGAGGAACTCAATTTAACCTTGCGCAATACCCTAGATGCAGTTGCACCCCTAAAAACGAAAAACATTTGTCATAAGAAACTAGCTCCCTGGTATACAGAAAATACCCGAGCTTTGAAGCAAGCTTCCAGGAAATTGGAACGGAAATGGCGCCACACAAAACTGGAAGTCTTCCGACTAGCTTGGAAAGACAGTACCGTGCAGTACCGAAGAGCCCTCACTGCTGCTCGATCATCCTACTTTTCCAACTTAATTGAGGAAAATAAGAACAATCCAAAATTTCTTTTTGATACTGTTGCAAAGCTAACTAAAAAGCAGCATTCCCCAAGAGAGGATGGCTTTCACTTCAGCAGTAATAAATTCATGAACTTCTTTGAGGAAAAGATCATGACCATTAGAAAGCAAATTACGGACTCCTCTTTGAATCTGCGTATTCCTCCAGGGCTTAGCTGTCCTGGATCTGCACAGCTCTGCGAGGGCCTGGGATCGGGAGAGACACTTAAGTGTTTTAGTACTATATCTCTTGACACAATGATGAAAATAATCATGGCCTCTAAACCTTCAAGCTGCATACTGGATCCTATTCCTACTAAACTGCTGAAGGAGCTGCTTCCTGTTCTTGGCCCTCCTATGTTGAACATAATAAACAGCTCTCTATCCACCGGATGTGTACCAAACTCACTAAAAGTGGCAGTGATAAAGCCTCTCTTGAAAAAGCCAAACCTTGACCCGGAAAATATAAAAAACTATCGGCCTATATCGAATCTTCCATTCCTCTCAAAAATTTTAGAAAAAGCTGTTGCGCAGCAACTCACTGCCTTTCTGAAGACAAACAATGTATACGAAATGCTTCAGTCTGGTTTTAGACACCATCATAGCACTGAGACTGCACTTGTGAAGGTGGTAAATGACCTTTTAATGGCGTCAGACCGAGGCTCTGCATCTGTCCTCGTGCTACTAGACCTTAGTGCTGCCTTTGACACCATCGATCACCACATTCTTTTGGAGAGACTGGAAACCCAAATTGGTCTACACGGACAAGTTCTGGCCTGGTTTAGATCTTACCTGTCGGAAAGATATCAGTTTGTCTCTGTGAATGGTCTGTCCTCTGACAAATCAACTGTACATTTCGGTGTTCCTCAAGGTTCCGTTTTAGGACCACTATTGTTTTCACTATATATTTTACCTCTTGGGGATGTTATTCGAAAACATAATGTTAACTTTCACTGCTATGCGGATGACACACAGCTGTACATTTCAATGAAACATGGTGAAGCCCCAAAATTGCCCTCGCTAGAAGCCTGTGTTTCAGACATAAGGAAGTGGATGGCTGAAAACTTTCTACTTTTAAACTCGGACAAAACAGAGATGCTTGTTCTAGGTCCCAAGAAACAAAGAGATCTTCTGTTAAATCTGACAATTCATCTTGATGGTTGTAAAGTCGTCTCAAATAAAACTGTGAAGAACCTCGGCGTTACTCTTGACCCTGATCTCTCTTTTGACGAACATATCAAGACTGTTTCAAGGACAGCTTTTTTCCATCTACGTAACATTGCAAAAATCAGAAATTTTCTGTCCAAAAATGATGCAGAAAAATTAATCCATGCATTTGTTACTTCTAGGTTAGACTACTGCAATGCTCTACTTTCCGGCTACCCGGATAAAGCACTAAATAAACTTCAGTTAGTGCTAAATACGGCTGCTAGAATCCTGACTAGAACCAAGAAATTTGATCATATTACTCCAGTGCTAGCTTCCCTACACTGGCTTCCCGTTAAGGCAAGGGCTGATTTCAAGGTTTTACTGTTAACCTTTAAAGCGTTACATGGGCTTGCTCCTACCTATCTTTCCGAGTTGGTCCTGCCGTACATACCTACACGTACGCTACGGTCACAAGACGCAGGCCTCCTAATTGTCCCTAAAATTTCTAAGCAAACAGCTGGAGGCAGGGCTTTCTCCTATAGATCTCCATTTTTATGGAACAGTCTGCCTACCCATGTGAGAGACGCAGACTCAGTCTCAACCTTTAAGTCTTTACTGAAGACTTATCTCTTCAGTAGGTCATATGATTGAGTGTAGTCTGGCCCAGGAGTGTGAAGGTGAACGGAAAGGCTCTGGAGCAACGAACCGCCCTTGCTGTCTCTCCAGGGCCGGTTCCCCTCTCCACTGGGATTCTCTGCCTCTAACCCTGTTACTGGGGCTGAGTCACTGGCTTGCTGGTGCTCTTTCATGCCGTCCCTAGGAGGGGTGCGTCACTTGAGTGGGTTGAGTTACTGACGTGAACTTCCTGTCTGGGTTGGCGCCCCCCCTTGGTTGTGCTGTGATGGAGACCTTTGTGGGCTATACTCGGCCTTGTCTCAGGATTGTAAGTTGGTGGTTGAGGATATCCCTCTAGTGGTTTGGGGGCTGTGCTTTGGCAGAGTGGGTGGGGTTATATCCTTCCTGTTTGGCCCTGTCCGGGGGTTTCTTCGGATGGGGCCACAGTGTCTCCTGACCGCTCCTGTCTCAGCCTCCAGTATTTATGCTGCAGTAGTTTATGTGTCGGGGGGCTAGGGTCAGTTGGTTATACCTGGAATACTTCTCCTGTCTTATCCAGTGTCCTGTGTGAATTTAAGTATGCTCTCTCTAATTCTCTCGTTCTCTCTTTCTCTCTGAGAACCTGAGCCCTAGGACCATACGTCAGGACTACCGGGCATGCTGTCACCTTGCTGTCCCCAGTCCGCCCGGCCTTGCTGTTATTCCAGTTTCAACTGTTTCTGCCTGCGGTTACGAAACCCCTACCTGTCCCAGACCTGCTGTTTTCAACTTTTAATGATCGGCTATGAAAAGCCAACTGAGATTTATTCCTGATTATTATCTGACCATGCTTGTCATTTATGAACATTTTGAAAATCTTGGCTCTCTCTAATTTTCTCCTTCTCTCTTTCTCTCGGAGGACCTGAGCCCTAGGACCATACGTCGGGACTACCGGCCGTGGTGACTCCTTGCTGCCCCCAGTCCGCCTGGCCTTGCTGCTATTCCAGTTTCAACTCTTCTGCCTGCGGTTATGGAACCCCTACCTGTCCCAGACCTGCTGTTTTCAACTCTTAATGATCGGCTATGAAAAGCCAACTGAGATTTATTCCTGATTATTATTTGACCATGCTTGTCATTTATGAACATTTTGAAAATCTTGGCTCTCTCTAATTTTCTCCTTCTCTCTTTCTTTCTCTCGGAGGACCTGGGCCCTAGGACCATGCATCGGGACTGCCGCCCGTGGTGACTCCTTGCTGTCCCCAGTCCGCCTGGCCTTGCTGCTATTCCAGTTTCAGCTGTTCTGCCTGCGGTTATGGAACCGCCACCTGTCCCAGACCTGTTGTTTTTCAACTCTTAATGATCAGCTATGAAAAGCCAACTGAAAATTATTCATGATTATTATTTGACCATGCTTGTCACTTATGAACATTTTTGAACATCTTGGCATAGTTCTGTTATAATCTCCACCCGGCACAGCCAGAAGAGGTCTGGCCACCCCTCATAGCCTGGTTCCTCTCTAGGTTTCTTCCTAGGTTTTGGCCTTTCTAGGGAGTTTTTCCTAGCCACCGTGCTTCTACACCTGCATTCTAGCTGTTTGGGGTTTTAGGCTGGGTTTCTGTACAGCACTTCGAGATATTATCTGATGTACGAAGGGCTATATAAAATAAAATTGATTGATTGATTGATGAGGTTATTACTGTGAAGGACGATTGGAGCTGTGCTGTTAAACCACCACATTATGTACTGGTAACCCCACTACACTATGTACTGGTAACCCCACTACATTATGTACTAGTAACCAAACAACATTAGGTATTGGTAAACCACTACATTAGGTACTGGTAACCCCACTACATTATGTACTAGTAACCAAACAACATTAGGTATTGGTAAACCACTACATTAGGTACTAGTAACCAAACAACATTAGTTATTGGTAACACCACTACATTAGGTATTGGTAACCCCAATACATTAGGTAGTGATAACCCAATACATTAGGTACTGATAACCACACTACATTAGGTACTGGTAACCCAACAACATGAAGTATTATTAATCCAACCTACATTAGGTACTGGTAACACCACTACACTATGTACTGGTAACCCAACAACATGAAGTATTATTAATCCAACCTACATTAGGTACTGGTAACACCACTACACTATGTACTGGTAACCCAACAACATGAAGTATTATTAATCCAACCTACATTAGGTACTGGTAACACCACTACACTATGTACTGGTAACCCCACTACACTATGTACTGGTAACCCCACTACATTATGTATTGGTAACCCCACTACATTAGGTATTGGTAACCCCACTACATTAGGTACTGGTAACACCACTACACTATGTACTGGTAACCCCACTACATTATGTATTGGTAACCCCACTACATTAGGTATTGGTAACCCCACTACATTAGGTATTGGTAACCCCACTACATTAGGTATTGGTAACCCCACTACATTATGTATTGGTAACCCACTACATTATGTATTGGTAACCCCACTACATTAGGTATTGGTAACACCACTACATTATGTATTGGTAACACCACTACATTATGTACTGGTAACCCCACTACATTAGGTATTGGTAACCCCACTACATTAGGTATTGGTAACCCCACTACATTATGTATTGGTAACCCCACTACATTAGGTATTGGTAACCCCACTACATTAGGTACTAGTAACCAAACAACATTAGGTATTGGTAACCCCACTACATTAGGTATTGGTAACCCCACTACATTAGGTACTAGTAACCAAACAACATTAGTTATTGGTAACACCACTACATTAGGTATTGGTAACCCCACTACATTAGGTATTGGTAACCCCACTACATTAGGTACTAGTAACCAAACAACATTAGGTATTGGTAACACCACTACATTATGTACTGGTAACCCCACTACATTAGATACAGTTAACCCCACTACATTAAGTATTGCTAACTCCAATATATCAGGTACTGGTAATCCCACTTAATTAAGTATTGCCAACCCCAATATATCAGGTACTGGTAATCCCACTACATTAAGTATTGCTAACCCCAATATATCAGGTACTGGTAACACAACTACATTGGGTATTGGTAGTGTAACGGATGTGAAATGGCTAGCTAGTTAGCGGGTACGCGCTACTAGCGTTTCAATCAGTTACGTCACTTGCTCTGAAACCTACAAGTAGTGTTGCCCCTTGCTGTGCAAGTGCCGCGGCTTCTGTGGAGTGATGGGTTAAGACGCTTCGTGGGTGACTGTTGTTGATGTGTGCAGAGGGTCCCTGGTTCGTGCCCGTGTCGGGGCGAGGGGACGGTTTAAAGTTATACTGTTACATTGATGCTGTTGACCCGGATCACTGGTTGCTGCGGAAAAGGAGGAGGTTGAAAGGGGGGTGAGTGTAACGGTAAGTGTAACGGATGTGAAATGGCTAGCTAGTTAGCGGGTACACGCTACTAGCGTTTCAATCAGTTACGTCACTTGCTCTGAAACCTACAAGTAGTGTTGCCTCTTGCTCTGCAAGGGCAGCGGCTTTGGTGGAGTGATGGGTAACGATGCTTCGTGGGTGACTGTTGTTGATGTGTGCAGAGGGTCCCTGGTTCGTGCACGTGTCGGGGCGAGGGGACGGTTTCAAATTATACTGTTACAGTAACACCACTACATTAGGTATTGGTAACCCCACTACATTATGCATTGGTAATCTCGCTACATGAAGTATTGCTAACACCAATATATCAGGTACTAGTAATCCCACTACATTAAGTATTGCTAACCCCACTATATCAGGTACTGGTAACACCACTACATTAGGTACTGGTAACACCAATACATTAGGTATTGGTAACCGCACAACATTAGTTATTGGTAACCCCACTACATTAGTTGTTGGTAACCCCACTACATTAGTTATTGGCAAACCCACTACATTAGGTATTGGTAACCCCACTACATTAGGTATTGGTAACCCCACTACATTATGTACTGGTAACCCCACTTATTAGGTATTGGTAACCCCTCGACATTAGGTATTGGTAGCCCCACTAGATTAGGTATTGGTAAACCCACTACATTAGGTACTGGTAACACCACTACATTAGGTATTGGTAACCCCACTACAGTAAGTATTGGTAACCACACCACAGTACGTATTGGTAACCCCACTTATTAGGTATTGGTAACCCCACTACATTAGGTATTGGTAACCCTAACATTAGGTATTGGTAACCCGTCTACAATAGGTATTGGTAACCCCTCTACATTAGGTATTGGTAAATCCACTACATTAGGTATTGGTAACCCACTACATTAGGTATTGGTAACCCCAATACATTATGTACTGGTAACCCCACTACATTAGGTATTGGTAACCCCACTACATTATGTACTGGTAACCCCACTACATTATGTATTGGTAACCCCTCTATATTAGGTATTGGTAACCCCACTACATTATGTATTGGTAACCCCTCTACATTAGGTATTGGTAACCCCACTACATTATGTATTGGTAACCCCACTACATTAGGTATTGGTAACCCCAATATACACTGCTCCAAAAAATAAAGGGAACACTTAAACAACACAATGTAACTCCAAGTCAATCACACTTCTGTGAAATCAAACTGTCCAATTAGGAAGCAACACTGATTGACAATAAATTTCACATGCTGTTGTGCAAATGAAATAGACAAAAGGTGGAAATTATAGGCAATTAGCAAGACACCCCCAAAAAAGGAGTGATTCTGCAGGTGGTGACCACAGACCACTTCTCAGTTCCTATGCTTCCTGGCTGATGTTTTGGTCACTTTTGAATGCTGGCGGTGCTCTCACTCTAGTGGTAGCATGAGACGGAGTCTACAACCACACAAGTGGCTCAGGTAGTGCAGTTCATCTAGGATGGCACATCAAAGGAAATCACACTACAAACTATCACCCTCAGGCACTTAAGGAAATCAGGAATGTCATGGATGTATTGGAATTAGTGGATATATGGAGACTTAAATACCCTGACCTAGTGAGATATACATGGCGTAGGCTTAATCAAGCTAGTCGCCTTGACTACTTTCTTATATCATTCTCTCTGGCACCAAAAGTTAAAAAGTGTTTGATAGGGGACAGAATGCGGTCGGACCATCACATAATTGGCATATATATTACTCTTACAGAATTTCCACGTGGGCGAGGATATTGGAAATTTAATCAAAGCCTACTAGATGATAAATTGTTTAGAACTAGGACAGAAGAATTTATAACTGACTTTTTTAGACATAACATAGGTACAGCAGATCCCCATATTGTATGGGACACTTTTAAGTGTGCCTTTAGAGGCCATGCAATTCAGTACTCATCTATAAAAGAAAAGCAATTTCGATCAAGAGTCCATATTAACAAAGGAAATTGAAGGACTAACAGTACAGTTAGATAACAATAAAAACGGTACCATAGAGGCACAGAATAAGTTAGAGGAAAAACAAAAAGAAATGGAGGAACTTATTCAAGAAAGATCCAGTGTAATATATTACAAAAATAAAGCGAACTGGATGGAATATGGGGAAAAATGCACCAAATTCTTTTTCAATCGTCAATATAGAAATGCTACCAAAAAAAACGTATTAAAACTTGTTACAAATGATGGAGTCACGCATGATTCACCAAATGATATTTTGAAAGAGGAAGTAAAGTACTTTAAGAATATATTTTCGTTTCAGGCTCCTCCATCTCCACTAACTGAAACTAATTGTATGGATTTTTTCCCTAATAATAATGTAAAATTAACATCTTTACAGAAAGACTCATGTGAAGGCCTAATTACAGAGGAGGAACTACTTGACGCAATTGGGGCCTTTAAGGATGGGAAAACTCCAGGACTGGATGGCATACCAGTGGAAGTATACAAACATTTTTTTTATATACTCAAAGGACCATTATTAGCTTGTTTTAACCACTCCTATATAAATGATAGATTATCAGACACGCAACAAGAAGGTGTGATATCATTATTACTGAAACAGGACCCAAGTGGTATATATAAAGATCCAGTCCATTTAAAAAATTGGAGACCTCTTACACTTCAGTGTTGTGATGCAAAAATCCTGGCAAAATGCTTGGCGCATAGAATAAAAAAAGTTTTGTCAGATAATATTCATCCTAATCAGACAGGTTTTTTACATGGACGATACATTGGAGATATTATAAGGCAAGTACTGGAAACAATGGAACACTATGAAATATCGGGAACACCAGGCCTGGTTTTCATAGCTGATTTTGAAAAGGCTTTTGATAAAGTACGACTGGAGTTTATATATAAATGCCTAGAATATTTCAATTTTGGGGAATCTCTTATAAAATGGGTAAAAATTATGTATAGTAGCCCTAGGTGTAAAATAGTAAATAATGGCTACATCTCAGAAAGTTTTAAACTATCTAGAGGAGTAAAACAAGGTTGTCCACTATCGGCATATCTATTTATTATTGCCATCGAAATGTTAGCTGTTAAAATTAGATCAAACATTAATATTAAGGGATTAGAAATCCAGGAACTAAAAACTAAGGTGTCATTGTACGCTGATGATTCATGTTTTCTTTTAAAACCACAACTAGAAACTCTCCACGGCCTCTTAGAGGATCTAGATACATTTGCTATCCTCTCTGGATTAAAACCAAATTATGATAAATGTACCATATTACGTATTGGATCACTAAAAAATACACATTTTACATTGCCATGTAGTTTACCAATTAAATGGTCTGACGGTGATGTGGACATACTCGGTATACAAATTCCAAAAGAAAGAAATGATCTCACTCCAATAAATTTTTATAGAAAGTTAGCAAAAATAGATAAGATCTTGCTACCATGGAAAGGAAAATACCTGTCTATTTGTGGGAAAATCACCCTGATTAACTCTTTAATCATATCACAGTTTACCTATTTGCTTATGGTTTTGCCTACACCTAGTGACCTGCTTTTTAAATTATATGAACAAAAAATATTCAATTTTATTTGGAACAGCAAGCCAGATAAAATTAAAAGGGCCTATTTATATAACGAATATGAATTCGGAGGGCAGAAATTATTAAATATTAAAGCATTAGACCTCTCACTAAAGGCATCAGTCATACAAAAGTTATACTTAAATCCAAACTGGTTCTCTAGTAGATTGGTACGAATGTCTCATCCTATGTTCAAGAAGGGCCTTTTCCCTTTATTCAGATTACACCTGCTCACTTTCGGTTGCTTGAAAAGGAAATCATTTCCAAAATATCTTTATTTTTTAAACAAGCCTTAGAAAGTTGGTTGCAATTTCAGTTTAATCCACCTGAAAGGACGGAACAAATAGTACAACAAATCTTGTGGTTAAATTCAAATATAGTAATTGATAAAAAAAAATGTATTTATCGAAGAAATGTTTAAAAAAGGTATAATTTTTGTGAATGATATCATAAATAGGACTGGTGGAGTAATGTCACACATGCAGCTAACACAGACATATGGAAATGTCTGCTCTACCCAAAATTACAACCAATTAATTGCGGCATTACCACAAAAATGGAAGAGGCAGGTGGAAGGGGATAAAAGTAAGGAACTTGTATGTCGGCCTTATATTAAAGAACATAAATGGTTAAAGAAAAGTGTGATAAATAAAAACATATACCAATTTCATTTAAGGACCAAAAAACTTACAGCTGTGCCATATAAATTGCAAAATAGTTGGGAAGAGATTTTCGATGTACCCATTCCATGGCACATGGTTTATGAATTGATACGCAAAACAACACCGGATTCAAAACTTCGAATTTTTCAATTTAAATTATTGTACAAAATTCTTGCAACTAATAGAATGTTATATATATGGGGGATACAATCTTCCCAGCTCTGTAGATTCTGCTGTGAGGAGGCAGAGTCATTAGACCATTTATTTTGGTATTGTCCGCATGTAGCTCGTTTTTGGTCACAGGTCCAGGAATGGTTGAAGAATTGCAACATTTGCGTAGAACTAACGCTACAGATAGCAATACTGGGGGATTTGAAAAACCATAGTCAATCAATCAATAATATAATAATTATTTTAGCAAAAATGTTTATTTTTAATTTACAATCCGTGGAAGCTATGAGAATAGGAAGATTCAAATCTTTTGTGAAGCATTGAAAAATATATGGCAAATAAAAATCCGAAATGGATGATGTTGGAAGATAGATGGGAAAGGTTGAGTGGAGCTGAAGGGTGGGACTAATAACAAGATAAACAATGTAGGGCATACGGGATCTGTGAAATGTGTATAGGTGCGGAGCTATTGTGAAATAGCACAGTTACAAGTGGAAATCAAACTGGATGGACAACAGAAATAGAGGAAGGACTAAGAACAAACAAGAGAGAACTATTATAAAGTAGACTGTGTCTGTAAAATGTGTATAAGATGTATAAATTGAAGGTAAAAATAGAAATGTTTATCAGTTTGGGGGATCGGTGGTAGGGTTTGCGGGGAATAATAATAAAGGTATACTCTTTAAAAAAAGTATGTATGTCTATGTAGGTATGTGTATGTATATATGTGTATATGTATGCATACGTGAATGGATATATATATTTACCCCAAAAAATATGGGGGATTGGAAATGATGCAGACAATTACATTGGAAGCAACATTCTTTCCGCAATATTAAGCTGATCTACCCCCCCATAAAAAAAAAAGAAAAAAAAAAAAGAAAAGGATGCCACATCAATGCCAGCTGTGGCAAAAACGTTTGCTGTGTCTGTCAGCGTAGTGTCCAGAGCATGGAGGCGCTACCAGGAGACAGGCCAGTACATCAGGAGATGTGGAGGAGGCCGTAGGAGGGCAACAACCCAGCAGCAGGACCGCTACCTCTTCCTTTGTGCCAGGAGGTGCACTGCCAGAGCCCTGCAAAATGACCTCCAGCAGGCCACAAATGTGCATGTGTCTGCTCAAACGGTCAGAAACAGACTCCATGAGGGTGGTGTGAGGGCCTGACGTCCACAGGTGGGGGTTGTGCTTACAGCCCAGCACCATGCAGGACGTTTGGCATTTGCCAGAGAACACCAAGATTGGCAAATTCGCCACTGGCGCCCTGTGCTCTTCACAGATGAAAGCAGGTTCACACTGAGCACATGAGCACATGTGACAGACGTGACAGAGTCTGGAGACCCCGTGGAAAACGTTCTGCTGCCTGCAACATCCTCCAGCATGACCGGTTTGGCGCTGGGTCAGTCATGGTGTGGGGTGGCATTTCTTTGTGGGGCCGCACAGCCCTCCATGTGCTCGCCAGAGGTAGCCTGACTGCCATTAGGTACCGAGATGAGATCCTCAGACCCCTTGTGAGACCATATGCTGACACATGCACATTTGTGGCCTGCTGGAGGTCATTTTGCAGGGCTCTGGCAGTGCACCTCCTTGCACAAAGGCGGAGGTAGCGGTCCTGCTGCTGGGTTGTTGCCCTCCTACGGCCTCCTTCACGTCTCCTGATGTACTGGCCTGTCTCCTGGTAGCGCCTCCATGCTCTGGACACTACGCTGACAGACACAGCAAACCTTTTTGCCACAGCTCCTGGATGAACTGCACAACCTGAGCCACTTGTGTGGGTTGTAGACTCCGTCTCATGCTACCACTAGAGTGACAGCACCGCCAGCATTCAAAAGTGACCAAAACATCAGCCAGGAAGCATAGGAACTGAGAAGTGGTCTGTGGTCCACTTTTGACCTCTTTCTCCCCTCTCTCTCCAGATGAAATCTCGCGTCTGCTGACGGCCGGCCGCCCAACAACCTGCCCGCTTGACCCTATGCCCTCCTCTCTTCTCCAGACCATTTCCGGAGACCTTCTCCCTTACCTCACCTCACTCATCAACTCATCCTTGACCGCTGGCTACGTCCCTTCCTTCTTCAAGAGAGCGAGAGTTGCACCCCTTCTGAAAAAACCTACACTCAATCCCTCCGATGTCAACAACTACAGACCAGTATCCCTTCTTTTTTCTCTCTTGAACGTGCCGTCCTTGGCCAGCTCTCCTGCTATCTCTCTCAGAATGACCTTCTTGATCCAAATCAGTCAGGTTTCAAGACTAGTCATTCAACTGAGACTGCTCTTCTCTGTGTCACGGAGGCGCTCCGCACTGCTAAAGCTAACTCTCTCTCCTCTGCTCTCATCCTTCTAGACCCTTCGGCTGCCTTTGATACTGTGAACCATCAGATCCTCTTCTCCACCCTCTCCGAGTTGGGCATCTCCGGCGCGGCCCACGCTTGGATTGCGTCCTACCTGACAGGTCGCTCCTCCCAGGTGGCGTGGCGAGAATCTGTCTCTGCACCACGTGCTCTCACCACTGGTGTCCCCCAGGGCTCTGTTCTAGGCCCTCTCCTATTCTCGTTATACACCAAGTCACTTGGCTCTGTCATATCCTCACATGGTCTCTCCTATCATTGCTATGCAGACGACACACAATTAATCTTCTCCTTTCCCCCTTCTGATAACCAGGTGGCGAATCGCATCTCTGCATGTCTGGCAGACATATCAGTGTGGATGACGGATCACCACCTCAAGCTGAACCTCGGCAAGACGGAGCTGCTCTTCCTCCCGGGGAAGAACTGCCCGTTTCATGATCTCGCCATCACGGTTGACAACTCCATTGTGTCCTCCTCCCAGAGTGCTAAGAACCTTGGCGTGATCCTGGACAACACCCTGTCGTTCTCAACTAACATCAAGGCGGTGACCCGTTCCTGTAGGTTCACGCTCTACAACATTCGCAGAGTACGACCCTGCCTCACACAGGAAGCGGCGCAGGTCCTAATCCAGGCACTTGTCATCTCCCGTCTGGATTACTGCAACTCGCTGTTGGCTGGGCTCCCTGCCTGTGCCATTAAACCCCTACAACTCATCGCTCTGGATAAGAGCGTCTGCTAAATGACTTAAATGTAAATGTAAATTAGGTACTGGTAACCCCACTACATTAGGTATTGGTAACCCCACTACATTAGGTATTGGTAACACCACTGCATTAGTTACTGGTAACACCATTACATTAAGTATTGGTAACACCACTGCGTTAGTTATTGGTAAACCCACTACATTAGGTAGTGGTAACCCCACTACATTATGTACTGGTAACCCCACTACATTAGCTAATGGTAAACCGAATACATTAGGTATTGTCAACTCCACTACATTAGGTAATAGGTAACACCACTGCATAAGTTATTGGTAACCCCTCTACATTAGGTACTGGTAACACCACTACATTAGGTACTAGTAACCCCAATATATTAGGTATTGGTAACCCCACTACATTAGGTATTGGCAACCCTACTACATTAGGTATTGGTAACCACTCTAAATTAGGTATTGGTAACCCCACTACATTAGGTATTGGTAACCCCACTACATTAGGTATTGGTAACACCACTACATTAGGTACTGGTAACCCCTCTACATTAGGTATTGGTAACCCCACTACATTATGTATTGGTAACCCCACTATATTAGGTATTGGTAACACCAATATATTAGGTTCTGGTAACCCCTCGACATTATGTTTTGTTAACCCCACTGCATTAGTTATTGGTAACCCCACTACATTAGGTATTGGTAACACCACTGAATGAGTATTGGAAACCCCACTACATTAGGTATTGGTAAAAACCACTGCATTAGTTATTGGTAACCCCACTACATTAGGTACTGGTAACACCACTACATTTGTTATTGGTAACCCCTCTGCATTAGGTATTGGTAACCCCACCACAGTACTTATTGTTAACCCCAATATATCAGGTACTGGTAATCCCACTACATTAAGTATTGCTAACCCCAATATATCAGGTACTGGTAACACAACTACATTAGGTACTGGTAACACCACTACATTAGGTATTGGTAACACCGCTAGATAAGGTATTGCTAACCCCACTACATTAGGAAATGGTAACCCCACTACATTAGGTACTGGTAACCCCACTACATTAGGTATTGGTAACCCCACTACATTAGGTACTGCTAACCCCACTACATTAGGTATTGGTAACACCACTACATTAGTTATTGGTAGCCCCACTACATTAGGTATTGGTAACACCACTGCATTGGTTATTGGTAACCCCACTACATTAGGTATTGGTAATCCCACTACATTATGTACTGGTAACCCCACTACATGAGGTTTTGGTAACCCCAATACATTAGGTATTGGTAACCCCACTACATGAGGTTTTGGTAACCCCAATACATTAGGTATTGGCAACTCCACTACATTAGGTATTGGTAACACCGCTGCATTAGTTATTGGTAACCCCACTACATTAGGTATTGGTAAAAACCACTGCATTAGTTATTGGTAACCCCACTACTTTAGATACTGGTAACACCACTACATTTGGTATTGGTAACCCCACTACATTAGGTATTGGCAACTCCACTACATTAGGTAATAGGTAACACCACTGCATAAGGTTTTGGTAACCCCTCTACATTAGGTATTGGTAACACCACTAGATAAGGTATTGCTAACCCCACTACATTAGGTAATGGTAATTATTCCTTTAAACTATTTTATCGCCCCCAGAAACTTCCTTTTACTCTCTGCTCTGGTAGCTCTAGGCGACCAATTCTCATAGCTTTTAGCCGTACCATTATCCTACTTCTCCTCTGTTCCTCTGGTGATGTAGAGGTGAATCCAGGCCCTGCAGTACCTGGCTCCACTCCTATTCCCCAGGCGCTCTCTTTTGATGACTTCTGTAACCGTAATAGCCTTGGCTTCATGCATGTTTACATTAGGAGCCTCCTCCCTAAGTTTGTTTTGTTCACTGCTTTAGCACACTCTACCAACCCGGATGTTTTAGCCGTGTCTGAATCCTGGCTTAGAAAGACCACCAAAAATTCAGACATTTTTATCCCCAATTACAATATTTTCAGACAAGATAGAACGGCCAAAGGGGGCGGTGTTGCAATCTACTGCAAAGACTGCCTGCAGAGTTCTGTTATACTATCCAGGTCTGTTCCCAAACAATTTGAACTTCTACTTTTAAAAATCCACCTCTCTAAAAACAAGTCTCTCACCGTTGCCGCCTGCTATAGACCACCCTCTGCCCCCAGCTGTGCTCTGGACACTATATGTGAACTGATTTCCCCCCATCTATCTTCAGAGCTCGTGCTGCTAGGTGACCTAAATTTGAACATGCTCAACACCCCAGCCACCCTACAATCTAAGCTTGATGCCCTCAATCTCACACAAATTATTAATGAACCTACCAGGTACCACCCTAATTCCGTAAACACGGGTACCCTCATAGATATCATCCTAACAAACTTGCCCTCCAAATACACCTCTGCTGTTTTTAACCAAGATCTCAGCGATCACTGCCTCATTGCCTGCATCCGTAATGGGTCAGCGGTCAAACGACCTCCACTCATCACTGTCAAACGCTCCCTGAAACACTTCAGCGAGCAGGCCTTCCTAATTGACCTGGCCGGGGTATCCTGGAAGGATATTGATCTCATCCCGTCAGTAGAGGATGCCTGGTCATTTTTTTAAAATGCCTTCCTCACCATCTTGAATAAGCATGCCCCATTCAAGAAATTTAGAACCAGGAACAGATATAGCCCTTGGTTCTCTCCTGACCTGACTGCCCTTAACCAACAGAAAAACATCCTATGGCGTTCTGCATTAGCATCGAACAGCCCCCGTGATATGCAACTTTTCAGGGAAGCCAGAAACCAATATACACAGGCAGTTAGAACAGCCAAGGCTAGCTTTTTCAAGCAGAAATTTGCTTCCTGCAACACAAATTCAAAAAAGTTCTGGGACACCGTAAAGTCCATGGAGAATAAGAACACCTCCTCCGAGCTTCCAACCGCCCTGAAGATAGGAAACACTGTCACCACCGACAAATCCACTATAATTGAGAATTTCAATAAGCATTTTTCTACGGCTGGCCATGCTTTCCACCTGGCTACCCCTACCCGGGACAACAGCACTGCCCTCCCCTCTGCTACTCGCCCAAGCCTTCCCCATTTCTCTTTCTCCCAAATACAGTCAGCTGATGTTCTTAATGAGCTGCAAAATCTGGACCCTTACAAATCAGCCGGGCTAGATAATCTGGACCCTTTCTTTCTAAAACTATCTGCTGAAATTGTTGCCACCCCTATTACTAGCCTCTTCAACCTCTCTTTCGTGTCGTCTGAGATACCCAAAGATTGGAAAGCAGCTGCGGTTATCCCCCTCTTCAAAGGGGGGGACACCCTTGACCCTAACTGCTACAGACCTATATCTATCCTACCCTGCCTTTCTAAGGTCTTCGAAAGCCAAGTCAACAAACAGATTACCGACCATTTCGAATCACACCACACCTTCTCCGCTATGCAATCTGGTTTCAGAGCTGGTCATGGGTGCACCTCAGCCACGCTCAAGGTCATAAACGATATCGTAACCGCCATCGATAGGAAACAATACTGTGCAGCCGTATTCATTGACCTGGCCAAGGCTTTTGACTCTGTCAATCACCACATCCTCATTGGCAGACTCGACAGCCTTGGTTTCTCTAATGATTGCCTCGCCTGGTTCACCAACTACTTCTCTGATAGAGTTCAGTGTGTCAAATCGGAGGGTCTGTTGTCCGGGCCTCTGGCAGTCTCTATGGGGGTGCCACAGGGTTCAATTCTTGGACCGACTCTCTTCTCTGTTTACATCAATGATGTCGCTCTTGCTGCTGGTGATTCTCTGATCCACCTCTACGCAGACGACACTATTCTGTATACTTCTGGCCCTTCTTTTGACACTGTGTTAACAACCCTCCAGGCGAGCTTCAATGCCATACAACTCTCCTTCCGTGGCCTCCAACTGCTCTTAAATACAAGTAAAACCAAATGCATGCTCTTCAACCGATCGCTGCCTGCTCCGGCCCGCCTGTCCAACATCACTACTTTGGACGGCTCTGACTTAGAATATGTGGACAACTACAAATACCTAGGTGTCTGGTTAGACTGTAAACTCTCCTTCCAGACCCACATCAAACATCTCCAATCCAAAGTCAAATCTAGAATTGGCTTCCTATTCCGCAACAAAGCATCCTTTACTCATGCTGCCAAACATACCCTTGTAAAACTGACCATCCTACCAATCCTCGACTTCGGTGATGTCATTTACAAAATAGCCTCCAAAACCCTACTCAATAAATTGGATGCAGTCTATCAGAGTGCCATCCGTTTTGTCACCAAAGCCCCATATACTACCCACCACTGCGACCTGTACACTCTCGTTGGCTGGCCCTCGCTTCATACTCGTCGCCAAACCCATTGGTTCCAGGTCATCTACAAGACCCTGCTAGGTAAAGTCCCCCCTTATCTCAGCTCGCTGGTCACCATAGCAGCACCTACCCGTAGCACGCGCTCCAGCAGGTATATCTCTCTAGTCACCCCCAAAACCAATTCTTCCTTTGGACGCCTCTCCTTCCAGTTCTCTGCTGCCAATGACTGGAACGAACTACAAAAATCTCTGAAACTGGAAACACCTATCTCCCTCACTAGCTTTAAGCACCAGCTGTCAGAGCAGCTCATAGATTACTGCACCTGTACATAACCCATCTACAATTTAGCCCAAACAACTACCTCTTTACCTACTGTATTTATTTATTAATTTATTTTGCTCCTTTGCACCCCATTATTTCTGTCTCTACTTTGCACTTTCTTCCAATGCAAACCAACCATTCCAGTGTTTTTTTTAGTTTTTATTTTACTTGCTGTGTACTCACTTCGCCTCCATGGCCTTTTTATATTTTTATTTATTTATACATATATCTGTTTGCCTTCACCCCCCTTATCTCACCTCACTTGCTCACATTGTATATACTGTAGACTTATTTTTTTATTTTTTTCACTGTATTATTGACTATATGTTTGTTTTTACTCCATGTGTAACTATGTGTTGTTGTATGTGTCGAACTGCTTTGCTTTATCTTGGCCAGGTCGCAATTGTAAATGAGAACGTGTTCTCAATTTGCCTACCTGGTTAAATAAAGGTTAAATAAAAAAATAAAAAAACATTAGGTATTGGCAACCCTACTACATTAGGTATTGGTAAACACTCTAAATTAGGTATTGGTAACCCCACTGTATTAGGTATTGGTAACCCCACTACATTAGGTATTGGTAACCGCACTACATTATGTACTGGTAACCCCCTACATTATGTACTGGTAACACCACCGCATTAGTTATTGATAACCCCACTACATTAGGTATTGGTAACCCCACTACATTAGGTACTGGTAACCCAACTACATTAGCTATTGGTAACCCCATTACATTAGGTATTGGTAACCCCACTACATTAGGTATTGGTAACACCACTACTTTAGGTATTGGTAACCCCACTACATTAGGTATTGGTAACCCCACTACATTAGGTACTGGTAACCCACTAGATTATGTACTGGTAACCCCAATACATTAGGTATTGGTAACCCCACTACATTAGGTATTGGTAACCCCACTACATTAGGTACTGGTAACCCACTACATTATGTACTGCTAACCCCATTACATTAGGTATTGGTAACCTTGTTGTGCCTTATTGCTATTATAAACTGGTTACCAACGTAATTAGAGCAGTAAAAATGTATGTTTTATAATACCCGTGGTATACGGTCTCATGTACTATGGCAGTCAGCCAATCAGCATTCAGGGTTCGAACCACCCTGTTTAGAATTTTCTATAATTACGGTGGCATTTGCGTCCCTCACCTTCGCAATCATGAAAAACACTTTAATATTACAAATATTTAGACATCATACATGTTTTTGTTTGGTTACACAACAGTGTTATCATAATGGTAAAAATGATCTCAAGTCATTAAGCTGCCATTGTAGTTGATTTAGAATGGGAAGGTGTACCCAAATACATAAAAAAGCCATGCCCAAATGCTACTCAGGTTAAGAATGACCCTAATTTGACCCTCTGATATTTGAGGCAGAGAGAGTCTTGTGGTTGTGAAGTTTGGCATGATTGATTTACATTCTGGTGTTGAAATCATTACTAATCAAAAGACCAATACTGTGGCTAGGGGGTGATTATTTAAACAATTTGTCTTGTACATGACTCTAACCATGTTTGAGCCCAGCAGCGACAGCTACTCATTCTCTGTCCAATTCGGGTCAATAGCAGCCAGAACGAATGGGAGGAAAACAGTTAAAATAATTTGTCTTTTTAATTTATTTTCATTGATCCTCTACAGAGAGAGCTACAGTTAACTGCCAAAATAAAGGAAACACATGAATAAATTAAGGATACAAAGTATATTAAAAGCAGGCGCTTTCACACAGGTGTGGTTCCTGAGTTAATTTAGCAATTAACATCCTATTATGCTTAGGGTCATGTATAAAAATGTTGGGCAGGCCATTATTTTGGCTGCCATGGCTATGGCCCCATAGGATGACCACGCCCCCATCCACAGGGCACGAGTGGTCACTGAATGGTTTGATGAGCATGAAAACAATGTAAACCTTATACCATGGCCGTCTCAGTCACCACATCTCAACCCAACTGAACCCTTATGGGAGATTCTGGAGTGTCGCCTGAGAGCGTTTTCCACCACCATCAACAAAACACCAAATTATGGAATTTCTCGTGGAAGAATGGTGTCTCATCCATCCAATAGAGCTCCAGACCCTTGTAGAATCTATGCCAAGGTGCATTGAAGCTGTTCTGGCCCGTAATGGCCCAATGGCCTATAAAGATACTTTTTGTTGGTATTTCCTTTATTTTTGCAGTTACCTGTACATTTGCTGTGGTAACTTTGTTTGTTCTGTGCACACTCTTGCACATTGTTGTCATCCAAATTCAGAAGAAAAGTTCCTCCAGAATCCATGTCTTTATGTCGAATACAGTGTGTTTTATAAGTCATGGAATCACCCCTGAAGTAAGAAACCCATCCAAGAGGATTAGCAAGTCAATCACTAGTTGTTTGTTGAAAACTCAATGCATTCCACCACAGTAAACATGAAAAGAACTACAAGTTGTGCATCTAATTATTTTATTCTCAAATCAACTAATTCCTGTTTTAACGCAGAAAACAACATACAATTCCATCCTCATGAGCCTACTGTATAATAATGTTTTGTGGTCATCGGCACAATTAATTAATCAGTGGTTTTCTGATTTATTGGTTTGCATGCTATGAACGTGCAGGATTACACAGGAAATTCTTATTGCCTATCGTTTTCCCCTTCCTCTGTCTTTAATTCTCTCCCTCTCTCTAAGCCCTCTTTTCTCTCTGTCTTCCCCTCGTTTTGTTATTTTACCTGGAGGTGCAGGTGTGAAGGGGTGAGGCCGTGGAAAAACATTCGATTCCGTAAGCTTGTCATGAAGGAATCCATTGACTGACCACATCTTGGCACACAATGACAAATGGGTTAGCAATTTTCCGCCTGACTTAGGAACAACAAAGCACATTTCCACTTTCACCAGCAGGTATTGAGTGTAGAGTACAGTCTATCTAATCTCATGCCTTCTACAAATAGACAAAAAAAATATATATTTTGTATTGGCTTTTGCCATGAAACTGTTTATTTTGGGCCCATACATATGATGTATCAATACATACATACATGTGATTATGTGAAAGCTTGACTTTAGATATAGGTGAGGCCATTTGCTTCAGTAGAACAGACTCATCTAAGCATTAGAATGTGTTCTCTCTCTTTAATTACAGAATCAACTCCTGAAGCGAATGAGTCTTTGATATCTTATACCAAAAAGATCTTATAAGTACTTTATTTTAATTTAAAATATTTTTTTAGTCTGTATGATGTGTGCTTTCATACTTATCCAAAGCAGGAAGTAATGTGTCAGTTTTATAAAGAAAAGCAGGACGTAATGTGTCAGTTTTATAAAGAAAAGCAGGAAGTAATGTGTCTGTTTTATAAAGAAAAGCAGGAAGTAATGTGTCAGTTTTAAAAAGAAAAGCAGGAAGTAATGTGTCAGTTTTAAAAAGAAAAGCAGGACGTAATGTGTCAGTTTTAAAAAGAAAAGCAGGAAGTAATGTGTCTGTTTTATAAAGAAAAGCAGGACGTAATGTGTCAGTTTTATAAAGAAAAGCAGGAAGTAATGTGTCTGTTTTATAAAGAAAAGCAGAACGTAATGTGTCAGTTTTAAAAAGAAAAGCAGGAAGTAATGTGTTTGTTTCATAAAGAAAAGCAGGAAGTAATGTGTCTGTTTTATAAAGAAAACCAATCTATCTGTTTTATAAAGAAAGAATAAGCATAGCCTAATACTCAGATTTACCCCCCAAGAGAAAACATTTTATCCACACTGCATGCTCCCCAAGTCAAAGTCATGTGTATTAGAAAACACATTATCATTACATGGGTCTAATTTCAGCATCCTGCAGAGTGTTTTGCATCCTAAACCAATTCTCCAGGATGTGTACGCTGCTCTGCATCCATCCTTAATGACTGTTGGTAATGCTGGGCTGTTAACCAGTGTTGTTGCTGCTGATTGAATTACTTACAAAACCCAGAAGAATGTTTAAAGTGGAAACTATGGAAATTAACCAATTGACCTTTGTTGTGACCTTAAAACCTGTGATCCCTGTGGGAGAGAGAACTGTCAGGCAGCTCCACAGCCAGAGAATCAAAGGGATCCAGGGATGGATTGGGGCCAAAAATTGGCCTGGGCATTTCTAACACCCCTGCCCCCTTTTTCACTCAAGGCCCCCACACTGGTAATTTTTTTCCCCTTAAGGCCCCCATTATTAGACAAATAATGATAATTTTGCGCAAAACCCCAAATTTAGACAGGCCCACTGGGCTAAAGATGAACCAACCCATCTGGCATTTGCCAGAATTGCCCTATGGCTAGTCCACCCCTAAGGGATCTATGCAGCTATTACTACTGCTGCACCCAGAGACCTACCACCAAGCCCCCAGTTCAACTCCCTCCTCTACCCTCATGTATAAATTATCATTACAAATCAATCGTTTCATAATGATGATGTATCTTATCGACTACTGGTTGTGTCAGACTGATTGCGGAAGTCCAACTACAGTACTGAACAAATATTTATCTGATACTGACTACCACATTCAATCAGATTACATTTTAGTTTTGGGGTAAAAAGGTGCTAGCTATGTCCCACAATTCATCATTGAGTGGAGTAATGTCTCTGTATTTAAATCCCTGCAGCTAAGTGAATGATTTGCGCTGGGGCATGAGTGAGCCATAGTAGTGTGGTCTGAGTGTGTGTGTGTGCCCTGACAAGGTACTCCAGTCTGGGAGTCCGGCAGGGCGATTATGTCCTGTAGGGATAACCTGTCATGGTGCTGAGAGCCTAATTGATGCCTCATGCTTTTCAGGGGGCAATTATAGCGCCCAAATGTCAAGACCTAATTTGTGGCTTTGTAATGTGGACACATGGGCCGGGCACAGGGGCGGCGGAGGTGTCCACATGGGACATAAAGACAGGTTTGGTCAGCAGATGTGAGGTGGAAATGGTGGTGGTGTGGGAGGGGGGGGAATATGAAAGGTTTTGGTGTGGGGGGACACTTACTGTGGGGAAAGGCTATGAGGGGTTGTGGTGTGGGGGAAACTGACTGTGGGGAAAAGCTATGAACGGTCATGGTGGGTGGGGAAACTGACAGTGGGGAAATGCTATGCAGGGTTGTGGTGGAGGAGGGACTGACTGTGGTGAAAAGCTATGAAGGATTGGTGATGGGAGGAAACTGACTGTGGGGAAAGGCTACGAAGGGTTGTTGTGGGGGGGAGGGTGCAGCGAGATAAAAAAAATTGTAGATCACAACTGGGATCAGACAAGCAGAGATGTGGGTTGAGAGTGGGTAAGAAAAAATAGGTATTTCACAGAATATACTGTATAAGGTATAGCTAAAACACAGCATATATAACGTATAGCTAAAACACAGCATATAAAACATACAGCTAAAACACAGCATATATAACGAATAGCAAAAAACAGAAAATACTGCATAACATATAGCTAAAACACAGCATATATAACGTATAGCTAAACACAGAATATAATGTATAACATATAGCTAAAACACAGAATATACTGTATAACATACAGCTAAAACACAACATATATAACATATAGCTAAAACACAGCATATAAAACATATAGCTAAAACACAGAATGTACTGTATAACATATAGCTAAAACACAGCATATATAACGTATAGCTAAAACAGAGAAAATACTGCATAACATATAGCTAAAACACAGAATATATAATGTATACTAAAACACAGCATATATAACGTATAGCTAAAACAGAATATACTGTATAACATATATCTAAAACACAGCATACATAACGTATAGCTAAAACACAGAATATACTGTATAACATACAGCTAAAACAATCCCAGACATGTATGCAGTCATTCCTTGGGATTTATAGTGATGGGGTATTATTGTGACTAGACGTTTTACTGTGTACTGTATCATCTGAGTCAAGCAGCTGCTGCATATGCCAGGTGTCAATCTGTTGTTACGTCCCAAATGGTACCCTAGCACCCTATTCCCTATATGGTGCCCTACTTTTGACCAGGGCCCTCCCTGGTCAAAAGTAGGGTACTATATAGGGAATAGGGTGCAACATTAGGGCACCATAATACAGAATAGGGTGCAACAGTAGGGCACTATATAGGGAATAGGGTGCGGCAGTAGGGTACTATATAGGGAATAAGGTGCCATTTGGGACGCACTTGGTCTGTTTTTTGTATCAGCACAGTTTTCCTTCTCGGGCCTTCCAGTTCTTCTCCCAGTCTCAGATCATTTCTTTAATGCTCTAAGACACAACAGTGTCAGTTACCTGCTGGGTAGACTAGAACTGCAAGCCCTGCTCCAGGTCTATATGTTAAAACTGAAAGACAACATTTGCATGGTGTGGAAATAGCAGTGCTCTGAGGTTTTTTGCAAAGTTGTTTTTTCTCCTAATGTTTCCATGGAGATCTAAACAGAGGAGCATATTTTCCATTGGAGCTGACATCTCTGGAACTCAAATGACAGTAAATCAAATATGCAGAGCCTAATTGCAGTTTGTAGAAAGTAGACCACAAAACCCTCAAAGATAGCTATGACATAAAAAAAACAATTGTACTTGAAAGGAGTTACAATATAGGAAGTATACCAACATGGTCATTCTGTACTGCATACCTTGATGTCTTGTGTTGTGGGATGAACCTTTAGTACACCAATCTTCCTGGATGAGTTATCACAGAAGTCTAACATCTTCAGATGATGAAATCTTTTTCTTTCATTCTGCTATTTTGGGGGATTTTCTTCCTGGTCCCCAGGATGTGTGTTGGTTTCTATTGTAGATACAATCAAGGCAACTTCGCCAGAGAAGACATTTCCAGCAGTCCAATGACCTAGTGGCCTCATGGGTGGAATGTTTTTTCATATTTTTCATATTAACAAACTTTTTTTGTTGTTGCTGAAAATCGAACAGTTTGTTATATTTCAGTCTTCTGTAATGTATAAAGTGTAATATTGGGATGCAAACTCAAAATGTAACACATGTCAACTCTATATCTGACATGGTACAGGTGTCTTCTTTTTTTAAGCCCAAAACCATGTGTGTGAGGTGTATACTTTTGTTTCAAAGTAGATTTGTTTAAGACTACCACTCTGTGGGACCCTGATTTAGCCCATTGCAGTAAAAGTTTAAGGGATTCAGGAACAAAAATATCAAGTGCATAATAGCATACTTTTATCCTAGTCTTAATATGTCGGTAGACTGCCATGTACACAGACTTAAACAATGCACACAGACTTAATCCATGCATACACCATTGTAACTCATAATTTGGTGAGCATGGCAATTTACTATTGAATCAACAAACACCAAAGAGCCTAAAATCAATAGTTGTAGGATTTCAACAACACAAAGAGACAGTCAGACACCATCCTTAAGCAGACAGACAGACAGACACCACTTCTTAGAAGTGACCATGGCTTTACAACAGTAGGTGAGTTAAGCTCTTGGCACTTCCCCTGCTGTGTTCATCAGGCCAGCCTTTCTAAAGATAGAAATTATGCTCTCTAATAATTGGGGCAGACAACAAAGCTACCTATATTTCCAGCAGGCAGGTATGCTGGTGCTAACTCACCTCCCATATCCCCAGCTGACAAACAGGCGACAGAGGATGAGGAGCGGTGGGAACACCTGCACACGCTGTCTGACTGGAATGACTGACTGCAGAGATAGACAGGCAACGAAGATCACTGACTTCCATACCTGCTCCGTGGACTCATTCACACACGCACATGAACACACACACACACACACACACACACACACACACACACACACACACACACACACACACACACACACACACACACACACACACACACACACACACACACACACACACACACACACACACACACACACACACACACACACAGTCTTGTACAGCTAATCTTGTTGGGACACACAATTCAATCCCATTCAAAATCCTATTTTACCTAACCCCTAACCCTAACCCTAACCCATACCATAAACCCTAACCCTAAAAACTAACCCTAGCTCCTAACCCTAAACTTAATTCTAACACTAACACTAATTCTAACCTTAACCCTAAACCCCCTAGAAATAGCATTTGACCAACAAAATGTCCCCAGTTTGTCAAATTTTTGTTTGTTTACTCTTCATTGTTAAACACGTCCACAAACACACACACACACACACACACACACACACACACACACACACACACACACACACACACACACACACACACACACACACACACACACACACACACACACACACACACACACACACACACACACACACACACACAGTCTTGTACAGCTAATCTTGTTGGGACACACAATTCAATCCCATTCAAAATCCTATTTTACCTAACCCCTAACCCTAACCCTAACCCATACCATAAACCCTAACCCTAAAAACTAACCCTAGCTCCTAACCCTAAACTTAATTCTAACACTAACACTAATTCTAACCTTAACCCTAAACCCCCTAGAAATAGCATTTGACCAACAAAATGTCCCCAGTTTGTCAAATTTTTGTTTGTTTACTCTTCATTGTTAAACACGTCCACAAACACACACACACACACACACACACACACACACACACACACACACACACACACACACACACACACACACACACACACACACACACACACACACACACACACACACACACACACACACACACACACACACACACACACACATACACACAGTCTTGTACAGCTAATCTTGTTGGGACACACAATTCAATCCCATTCAAAATCCTATTTTACCTAACCCCTAACCCTAACCCTAACCCATACCATAAACCCTAACCCTAAAAACTAACCCTAGCTCCTAACCCTAAACTTAATTCTAACACTAACACTAATTCTAACCTTAACCCTAAACCCCCTAGAAATAGTATTTGACCAACAAAATGTCCCCAGTTTGTCAAATTTTTGTTTGTTTACTCTTCATTGTTAAACACGTCCACAAACACACACACACACACACACACACACACACACACACACACACACACACACACACACACACACACACACACACACACACACACACACACACACACACACACACACACACACACACACACACACACACACACACACACACTGAGACACACACCTGATTGGGCTTCCTGCAGAGGCCTTTGAGGCTGTGGCTGAGGAGGTGATGAAAGTCAGGAAGCATACAATAAGTGAGAGAGAGCCTCCGAGTGGGATGGATGAGGGGTTTAAGTGTTTTCACTAAGGAGCCACAGACCACCTGCTGGGGCAACAAAAGTATCTCTCTAAAGGCTAGGGTGACTCCAAAACACAAGTCCAACAAGTGCTAAAGAGCCCTTCTGGGCATCAGGTATCACAAGTCTGGGTGGAAACCTGTTTAGAGACACGAGCCTCAAAATGTCAAGGGAGAACACTTACATTAACACAAAGTGTTTTTCTATGGCCAGAAAGGTAATGGCTAAGTGCCAGACTTTTTAAATGTTAGGTTACTTTGAATATTTTGGTTTCTCATGCAGAACTTAATATCCAACAGAGGGAACCACAGACTAAGCCGGTCCTTTTCACATGGAAGCAACCTGTGATGACGCTCCCGAGGAATGGGAGCTGCCAGTCGTGTCATTTCAGCACACTTCAATGATTACTGTTGAATACAATTTTTTAATAAAACATACATTTTATAATTGTAATGTTTCCAATTGCGCATCTGTTTTGTTTTAAAATAGCAATATTTTAGTTGCCAGGACTATGAAGAAAGAAAATTGCCCTTGTCTTTTTAAACCGAATATGTAACAATTAGTAATGCATCTAAACCCAGAATACGTATTTATGGGGTAGATAGTCAGAGAAGACGTGTTTAAAGGGTAGATAGTCAGAGAATACGTGTTTAAAGGATAGATAGTCAGAGAATACGTGTTTAAAGGGTGGATAGTCAGAGAATACGTGTTTAAAGGATAGATAGTCAGGGAATATGAGTTTAAAGGGTAGATAGTCAGGGAATATGTGTTTAAAGGGTGGATAGTCAGGGAATACTTGTTTAAAGGATAGATAGTCAGAGAATACATGTTTAAAGGGTGGATAGTCAGGGAATACGTGTTTAGAGGGTAGATAGCCAGGGAATACGTGTTTATGGGGTAGATAGTCAGGGAATACGTGTTTAAAGGGTAAATAGTCAGGGAATACGTGTTTAAAGGGTAGATAGCCAGGGAATACGTGTTTAAGGGGTAAATAGTCAGGGAATACGTGTGTAAGGGGTAAATAGTCAGGGAATACGTGTTTAAAGGGTAGATAGCCAGGGAATACGTGTTTAAGGGGTAGATAGCCAGGGAATACGTGTTTAAGGGGTAAATAGTCAGGGAATACGTGTTTAAAGGGTAGATAGTCAGGGAATACGCGTTTAAAGGGTAGATAGTCAGGGAATACGCGTTTAAAGGGTAGATAGTCAGGGAATACGTGTTTAAAGGGTAGATAGTCAGGGAATACGTGTTTAAAGGGTAGATAGCCAGGGAATATGTGTTTAAAGGGGTAGATAGCCAGGGAATACGTGTTTAAGGGGTAAATAGTCAGGGAATACGTGTTTAAAGGGTAGATAGTCAGGGAATACGCGTTTAAAGGGTAGATAGTCAGGGAATACGCGTTTAAAGGGTAGATAGTCAGGGAATACGTGTTTAAAGGGTAGATAGCCAGGGAATATGTGTTTAAGGGGTAGATAGTCAGGGAATACGTGTTTAGAGGGTAGATAGCCAGGGAATACGTGTTTATGGGGTAGATAGTCAGGGAATACGTGTTTAAAGGGTAGATAGCCAGGGAATATGTGTTTAAGGGGTAGATAGTCAGGGAATACGTATTTAGAGGGTAGATAGCCAGGGAATACGTGTTTAAAGGGTAGATAGTCAGGGAATACGTGTTTAGAGGGTAGATAGCCAGGGAATACGTGTTTATGGGGTAGATAGTCAGGGAATACGTGTTTAGAGGGTAGATAGCCAGGGAATACGTGTTTATGGGGTAGATAGTCAGGGAATACGTGTTTAAAGGGTAGATAGTCAGGGAATACGTGTTTAAAGGGTAGATAGTCAGGGAATACGTGTTTAAAGGGTAGATAGCCAGGGAATATGTGTTCAAGGGGTAGATAGCCAGGGAATACGTGTTTAAGGGGTAAATAGTCAGGGAATACGTGTTTAAAGGGTAGATAGTCAGGGAATACGCGTTTAAAGGGTAGATAGTCAGGGAATACGCGTTTAAAGGGTAGATAGTCAGGGAATACGTGTTTAAAGGGTAGATAGCCAGGGAATATGTGTTTAAGGGGTAGATAGTCAGGGAATACGTGTTTAGAGGGTAGATAGCCAGGGAATACGTGTTTATGGGGTAGATAGTCAGGGAATACGTGTTTAAAGGGTAGATAGCCAGGGAATACGTGTTTAAGGGGTAGATAGTCAGGGAACACGTATTTAGAGGGTAGATAGCCAGGGAATATGTGTTTAAAGGGTAGATAGTCAGGGAATACGTGTTTAGAGGGTAGATAGCCAGGGAATACGTGTTTATGGGGTAGATAGTCAGGGAATACGTGTTTAAAGGGTAGATAGTCAGGGAATACGTGTTTAAAGGGTAGATAGCCAGGGAATATGTGTTTAAGGGGTAGATAGTCAGGGAATACGTGTTTAGAGGGTAGATAGCCAGGGAATACGTGTTTATGGGGTAGATAGTCAGGGAATACGTGTTTAAAGGGTAGATAGCCAGGGAATACGTGTTTAGAGGGTAGATAGCCAAGAAATATGTGTTTATGGGGTAGATAGCCAGGGAATATGTGTTTATGAGTTAGATAGTCAGGGAATACGTATTTATGGGGTAGATAGCCAGGGAATACGTGTTTATGGGGAAGATAGCCAGGGAATACGTGTTTATGGGGTAGATAGCCATGGAATACGTATTTATGGGGTAGATAGCCGGGGAATATGTGTTTATGGGGAAGATAGCCAGGGAATATGTGTTTATGGGGAAGATAGCCAGGGAATACGCGTTTATTGGGTAGATAGCCAGGGAATACGTGTTTATGGGGTAGATAGCCAGGGAATACGTGTTTATGGGGTAGATAGCCAGGGAATACGTGTTTATGGGGTAGATAGCCAGGGAATACGTGTTTATGGGGTAGATAGCCAGGGATTAGGTGTTTATGGGGTAGCTAGCCAGGGAATATGTGTTTATGGGGTAGATAGTCAGGGAATGTACACATAAACATAGAGAGCACAGTTGAACAAGGTGCATGATATCATTATGTTGAGAAGAGATAGAGGTAGTTGTTGATTATGTAGGTGTTCTGATGGGAAAGTCCCATCATATCCTACAAGGCTGAGAGTTGGCAGCAGAGCAGACTCCCCATGTCAAGACAGCAGTTGGCTTGCCATCACAGAGATGTTGAGATCACAGGCCTTTAGCTTTCATGCTTCAACACAGATATCCTCCCAACCGTTGAGGAAACTGTACAAAGATACCAAGATGGTGGCTTTTAAATAAATATGCTGTTCAGCCATTGTCCGAAGATCATATGTTTTATATAACGTTCTAATTCCTGTTTCGTTCTAAATATTGTTTAGGTTACAGTTGGATAGAGACATGCAGGTACTAAGAGGGCTATATCTACTCCTTTGAGGACAAGCCCCTATAAATAATTTGTCTATCACTGAAATTGCATGGATATTATAAAACAATCTCTCTGTGAAACAATTTCACACAAAGAAATAACCATCAACTCAGTGGACACGCGTTCTGCTGCGTTAAAGCTGTCAGCAGACTAAAAAAAGGATAAGGTATTACAAAAAAAAGAATGGGACACAAAGGTTTTCACTCAGTCTGGAGGCTGGAGAGATTTCTTGGCCACCTTGGCTCTCTTTCATTGTTCAATAATACTATTAATCAGGACTATCATTCTGCAACTGTCAACAGAGCTTACTTAGCCCTTATCGCGCTGACCTCCAGTTTTATACAGCTGCCAAGCCGCTGAACAGACCAGCGGTAAAGGTCATTTTTTATTTGGCCCTGGCCGTGTCATTGTGAGGCCGCTACGTGAGCAAGTTCCACAGAGTGACTTTGAAGTTTTTATGCATGCATGGGAACCTCGCTCTTGTCTCTCAACATAATGGCAATCATAAAAAGAACAACAATGATCTCGTAAATAGGTTTATATATTTGAACTCACCAAATTCAAAAGACAAAACTATAGACACCAAAGCATTACGCCTCTTTAGAAAATGTGAACTTTTAAAACTGAGTTAAACTTGTTTATTTTTTATAATTTTTTTGTCAGTTGGTTCATCAAGAAAACCATAGAGGTAATAAACAGTGTGGTCCTCTTAGTTTCTAAACCCAAATGTTAAAACATTTACAATACATCATTAAATGTTCCAAACAGATATCAAAAAGACAAATCTAGTTCACTGACTTTAATAAGGATACACTGCCACAGACTTTAAATGTGATGCGTACAGCAGAGGGCTTTTTGGGAAAAAATCAGCAAATGACAGTTTTCCCCCCACATTATTTTAAGACAATCTCACAATGTGGCCCAAGCTAAGTGAGAAAACTGATATCCTCAGATTAAAAGAAATATGATTTCTATATAGATACAATTTCTAGTGGTTTCTCTATACAGTACTGTATATTTAACTGCAAATATATATTCTGAAATAAATAAATATATAACATAAATATATGTATCTAGAAATGAATAAATAATACATTTTGAAATGATATCTGTGGCAAATATCTTTCTGCTCCTTTCAGCATGATCTAGTCACATGTAAAACGAGAAGAAAAACAGATGAATTCCTTCAAAATCCTTCTTGAATGAACAGAGCCCCCCCAAATAAAAAAATAGTTACTTTAATTGTATAGAATCCCATAGATTTTGCCATTCTAACAATAGATAATAGAACAGTTCTATCACTATGTTCTATCTCTATGTTCTATCTCTATGATTCCAACTAGATCCTCAGTCCAAAGACACTTCCTGAAATGTATTGGCCCTCAAACAGAAGAGTGACCCTCCCTCCCTCCTGCATCAGCATCGCTTCCTCTGATCCTGTTCCTCTCCTATTCCACACGACAGCTACTCTCGGGGGTCAGTTGGCCCCTGGAACAAACAGCCTCCTCATGCCTTGGTGTGCATGTTGACAACGTCAGACATTCTAGACTGTCTTTGTCACCGCTGAGAGCTGGCCCGTGCATTCTGAGGGGAGGCCCCTGGCTAGTACCTTTATCCCCAGTGTAGGCCTTCCCTGCTGGCTGGCTGGAGTTGGGGCCGCTGTAGAGCTGGGACTGGGGCTTGGGCCGGCGCTGCTGTAGGACTGGTTGGCTCCACTGTCTTAACACCGCCAGTCACACTGCCTGGCCTGCACACATCCTTGCTTCCCACAGCAGGAGGGACTAGAGCTCAATACACAGCTATTCCTGATCTGATCTGGGACGGTGGGTACAGGCCAGTCTCAGCTGTGGCCCAGAATCTCCTTGTACAGCTCCGGTACCCGGTCAGGGTCCACGGGCCTGGGCAGGAAGTGGGTGAACTTTTGGTGTCGCCTGGACTTTGTTCCATCCCGAGCCGTGCCGTCCTTGTTTAACGCCACAAAGTAGCGAGTCCCTTTGTCTCCGTGCTTGTAGAGGTTGGAGGAGTATGTGTTGTACCAGTTCTCCTCAAACTGCTCCCTGAAGACACACTCAGCGCTCAGCTTCTCCTGCAGGGTAGAAACCAAGTCAGATCAGATTATGATGTCAGATTCGTTGACAATAAATCAACGGTCTTATCAGAACAAGGATACATTTTTGGTAAGGCTGCTTGGTTTGTTTTGTTTATTTGAATGCCCATTAGCTTTTGCCAAAGCAACAGCTATTCTTCCTGGGGTCCAGACAAAATCATCAAACATGACAAGTAACAAAACACTGATACACAAGAACAGTCACACAAATGTAAAATACAACGCTATACAAACAATACAACTAATTAATAATGTGTGTGTAGATTGTGTGTTAGAGTATGATAGAGTGTGTGCGTATATTTGTGTGTGTGTCATTTCACAGTTCCTATTGTGGACGATGATAAGACCATAACTAGTGCAGAACTGGATCCTTTATGGCAGAGTGACAGCAGAACTGGATCATTTATGGCAGAGTGACAGCAGAACTGGATCCTTTATGGCAGAGTGACAGCAGAACTGGATCCTTTATGGCAGAGTGACAGCAGAACTGGATCCTTTATGGCAGAGTGACAGCAGAACTGGATCCTTTATGGCAGAGTGACAGCAGAACTGGATCATTTATGGCAGAGTGACAGCAGAACTGGATCCTTTATGGCAGAGTGACAGCAGAACTGGATCATTTATGGCAGAGTGACAGCAGAACTGGATCCTTTATGGCAGAGTGACAGCAGAACTGGATCCTTTATGGCAGAGTGACAGCAGAACTGGATCCTTTATGGCAGAGTGACAGCAGAACTGGATCATTTATGGCAGAGTGACAGCAGAACTGGATCATTTATGGCAGAGTGACAGCAGAACTGGATCATTTATGGCAGAGTGACAGCAGAACTGGATCATTTATGGCAGAGTGACAGCAGAACTGGATCATTTATGGCAGAGTGACAGCAGAACTGGATCATTTATGGCAGAGTGACAGCAGAACTGGATCATTTATGGCAGAGTGACAGCAGAACTGGATCATTTATGGCAGAGTGACAGCAGAACTGGATCCTTTATGGCAGAGTGACAGCAGAACTGGATCCTTTATGGCAGAGTGACAGCAGAACTGGATCCTTTATGGCAGAGTGACAGCAGAACTGGATCATTTATGGCAGAGTGACAGCAGAACTGGATCCTTTATGGCAGAGTGACAGCAGAACTGGATCCTTTATGGCAGAGTGACAGCAATAGTCAAGGAAACCCATTAATGCCACCTGCTGGTATATTCTAATGTATATTGGACAACAAAAGACCCAGAGACCCTTCTACAACATATATGTATGTATGTAATGAGAGGTGGGACTACAGAAACAGCAAAGATACAGTAAATGAGTGTAATACTTACAGAACCATAGAGCTCTCCCTTGTCATTCATCCCCAGGTAGAGAGCACTGTCCACTCCTCGAATGCTTATCAATCCAACAGCAATGCTTATGAATTCCAAAATACCTGGAGAAGAATAAATCCGTTGTTCCAGGTGTATTTCACCAGAGAAACCTTCTATCACAGATTGTGACACACTAGGATAGAATATAGCCACATTTTCCCTATAGGACTTTCACATTACTTCCAGTGATAATTATTGAACAAATTATAACAGTTGCACTATTGCTTTAGGGCTAATATTGGCAACTGATGTTATGGTAGGAAACTGATCTTGTTACACAAATAAAAATAAGAATAATAAAAATAAGAATAATTATTATAACAATAACTTGTATTATATAATAATGATTCAATATTGGTAACATTTTTAACCATAAAATATTAATGTGTAATATGAGATCTGTAATAACTCACTAATAACTTGATAATTACCGAATCTACTGTGGTCCTTTCTTGTCCCTTGCACAGTGCCATCAGGAAGAATTTCCAGATGAAATCCAGTTCTACAGTATAACTGCCTTCTCCGGAGAATCCCTTTTAAAAGTGTTAAATCTGCCGTTGCGCTCCGGGACAGGCTTTCCCCGGCACCAGGTACGAGGTGTTCACCCTGACCCAGCAGTACCGCTGGACTCTCTCCAAGAGACGTCAGGAGAAAATGGGACCCGACGTGTCCTACACCATCAATGCCGTGCAAGAAGCTTCCAACTTCACCCAGAGCAGCCATCGCAGCAGAGTCCTCCCGGTCGTCAGAGTGGGTAAAGTTCAACAGAGAGATCCTGAGTGAGCGCTCTCGCGTCGACAGTTACCAGATTGCTACTCTGTTGCCTATTGCATGTTTACGTTCGCGTCCGTTACTAAGCAAATGCTCTGTTGAACTGAAACGGATAAGTCCGTTTTGTCCCTTGACATGTATACCTTGAGTAAATGAGCTCTCGTGGCATATACGTTATGAGAACACATTCGTTCCAAAATATGACCCTACCGCTTGATGTCTTCATCAGTTGAGTTAAGGTAATGTTGCTCAATTCTGGTAGTTCCCACCGCTCACGAAAGGTTGGAAAACTGTGAAAATCAAATACAGTAGCAAGTCAGAACCTTTTACAGAGAGCTACCAATGTATCCAACCCCTCTTTCTATGAGAGACACAAGACCACTGCTCTGCAGGTAAGGGAGGCTAGCTGTTGGAGGATTGCGCACACAGTGCCTAAAGACGTGAGGCAGGTGCAAAATGACGAGGACTTTTAGTGGGCGGGGCTATCGTTCAGACTTGCCTTGGCAGAGATTTTTTTCTTCCTAAAGTATAAAATAAGACAGAGAGAGAGAGAGAGAGAGAGGGAGAGGGAGAGGGAGAGAGAGAGAGGGGGAGAGGGAGAGAGAGAGAGAGAGAGAGAGAGAGAGAGAGAGAGAGAGAGAGAGAGAGAGAGAGAGAGAGAGAGAGAGAGAGAGAGAGAGAGAGAGGGAGTTTGATCATGCATTTGGTTACATTGCAATATTTTGGCCATTGATTGTACTTTGCTACTTACCTATGGCAACGATAGTAACAGTCCTATCGCATTCTCACACTCATTAGTCTACTTCAGTTTGCACTGCACCAACCAGCAAGAGCAACTACCACAACCTAACAAACACCGTGATGTGATCAAAATACTTACACATGAAACAACACATTCAATAGCCTATGTATTTAGCTATATAATCAATGCAATGTGATGCCTCTATTTTAAGGCATTGCCATATTAATATTATAAATTCTAAGAGAAACTTGGATTCTTGACTGAGAGACGCTATAAAACTGGGAGCGAAAAACATTCAGGTAAAACGGGGTGAAACGTCACACGGATTATCTCGCGATGGAAAAGAACCGCTTGCCGCGATCTTCTGCTATGACACTTCAACGAACAACAGCCATGGCTGCCTTCCGTAGATTTATTTCCACATCGACTAATTTCTCATCTACCTCAGGGAGATTTGTATTTTGGAAACAAACACCGAAGAGAACTAAGACATTTAAACGTATTGCAACTGGAGTATGTATCGCCACCGGAGCTGGTTTCGCGAGTTATTACAATGTCCAAAAGAAACTGTCAAACCAAATCGATAATGGTTTACTTCTCGCATTACCAGCAGTATCTGCTACAGATAAGGTATTGTATAGCCTGCTTGTCGTGGCATGGGGCATTAGTATATATAGCATGTATAATAAATATCATATTTATCTGTCTATGTAATAGCCTAGCAGATAGCCTAATATTAATTAATGCACGCAATAGGCTGCCAGTGAGTGACTCTGTAGCTACACGTTAACATGCCCACTCAACTCACAACGCGAGGCAGAGCTGAAAATACTATTATTTTCGGGTAAGATTCGAGGTTGACGTTCCGTGATAGTTTTTTATTTGTGCAATGGGTTTTTTACTATCAAACAGTAATGCATTGTGTAGACAGAAACACACATGGTCATTTAATTTAAATGGACCAATGTGACTATTTGCCCCATTATAACAAGGGCGCTGTCCATGACATGGGGTGCTGAAATGTTTTGTACTGGTCTATTTCGTGAATTTAGATTAAAATTACGTTACATAAATATAACCTACATATTAAGACCTCTTATAACAATTTACATTCTCTATTTTATTTTTTACAAGTGCCATGATTGCTATGTGAGAATAGGTGGAGGCAGTCTTCCTCGTCATAATATGCTTGTATAGGGCTATTTACATAGAGTGAGAAGACTTGGACATGTACAGGCAAACAGACAGGCAGTGACAATAATAATAGTGGAAACCAATAAGGCCCAGTGAGGCATTGCTCTCACTCCCTCTGTTTAGTTGGCAGGTTTGTTTTAGGATGATCTGTGGGATCATTGCTGTAAAGCCTTCATTAGACTGTTGGATCAGTAAACTGTGCTGAAGTCACTGACCACGGTCTAGTTTGCAACCCTCCTTTTACATTGTGTTCCTTTTTTAATACTTCCCAAATGGCACCCTATTCCCTAATAGTGCACTCTTTTTGACCAGGCTCTAGGGAATGGGGTGCCATTTGGGGCATAGCCTTTGTCCCCACCCTCTTATCTAACTCTAGGGTGGTGAGGGTGGGAATGGTGGTGAGGGTGGGAGTGGTGGTGACGGGACGTGGCTTGATGTAACCTTGACTGGGGGTTTGAGACACAGGAATCCAGGAACGTAGGAAACTGGACACGAGGACTTGGCGGAGGGGCTGACATTTGATGGTGGGGGTTTACCCAGAGGAGGAGGGGTGTGGGGGCTGGGGAGAGGGCGGGGAAGAAGGGGGGAACACATTCCCTGAGGTGTTTGCTGTGTGCCCAGTGGGCCTGGCACTCTGCCACCAGAGAGAGACGTCCACTCTGTCCTCACCAGGCCAGGCAGGCCTGCCTCTTGATATCGCTGTTTTTTAAACATTTGTAGGGACGTTATCTGGTGCACAGGCCTGAATAACTGGTCTGACAAAACATGGTGCCCATTTTTTAAAGTACAACATGGGTTCTAGTTTTTAGCTCATGGGTTCTTCAAATTGGCTCATCTCCGCTGTAACTATTCTCCAAGTCAATGCTGTAAATGAGAATGTGTTCTTACACTGTTTGCCCATGAAAAAAACATGTTGTTTTTCAAACTATTCATTGAAACCTTTTTCACACTTTGCTTAAAAACTTTATAAATTATTTTGGATGTGTGTGTGTGTGTGTGTGTGTGTGTGTGTGTGTGTGTGTGTGTGTTTTGTTTCAGGCCAAGACATTTGATCTGGATGATGGGGATGTGTACATGTCGTCCCATGAGGCCAGGTTTCGGTTGTTCAGCTCAGTGGAATATGAGGGACAGCTATATATGACCCCATTGAACTTCATTGAGTCTGTCACCATGGGTGAGCCTAAGAGTGAGTACTAACCAACACACGCACGCACGCACGCACGCACGCACGCACGCACGCACGCACGCACGCACGCACGCACGCACACACACACACACACACACACACACACACACACACACACACACACACACACACACACATATCTCAAACACCCACCACTTATTGCTTCTCCTGATATAGTCGATAAATAGACATCAAACTAAGATGTTGACATATGGTGCTGATTAAATAACAATCTTCAGCAGTTCTATTCTGTACTGTACAGATGATGATGGTAGAGTCCGAGGTGCCAATGTTGTTTGCTGGACACTCACATCAACACTCTTTATGTAAAGGCCTTGTGAGTGACATAAAAATAACTGTGTGATTGGCTAGGAGTCAAGTAGATACAGATCTTTACTAGCAGCACCACTGTTACGTCTCATTTCTGTAGCAACAAACTCTGACGGACAGACAAGCAGACAGACGGAGACAAAACAGCATGTCTTAAGTGATAGACATTCATGATGTCTGTGATTCATGATGTCTGTGAATCATGATGATTTTAGTCACTACATTAGAACCTGTTAAACACATGGTAAATTATCAGATATAAACTCACAGTATTGGGATTGAATAAAGATCTTGTCTCCTTCACAAATGGCACCCTATTCCATAGATAGTGCACTGTGTAGGGAATAGGGTGCCGTTTGGGACATAGCTCTATTCTGGGGCCTGTTGATGTGGTGTGTCTTGGTTTCCCTGGCATGTAACGAGGGATATAAATGGAGCACTAATGTGAATAGCACACATTGCGTCAGCCTTCTCTCCTCACTCTCTCTGATGGCTAATGTGTTACGAAATAGGGATAATGACGTTTTATGGTTTTATGCTGTGGTTGTAAAATCAGATAAGTTTTTTCCCTGACTGAGGATGTTTGGAAAAGTCTGGGATATAGGGCAATTATATATCACAGAATATTGTCATAATTTACATACATTCTTTCATATGAAAATACCTTCTGCTTTGTTTTACTGTTCAATTAAAATGATATAGCCAGATTCCCGTTTTCTAAAATTGTGGGAGCCTGTATGGTATTGTGGTAACCTATGTGGTATTGTGGTAACCTATGTGGTATTGTGGTAACCTGTATGGTATTGTGGTAACCTGTATGGTATTGTGGTAACCTGTATGGTATTGTGGTAACCTATGTGGTATTGTGGTAACCTGTATGGTATTGTGGTAACCTGTATGGTATTGTGGTAACCTATGTGGTATTGTGGTAACCTGTATGGTATTGTGGTAACCTGTATGGTATTGTGGTAACCTGTATGGTATTGTGGTAACCTATGTGGTATTGTGGTAACCTGTATGGTATTGTGGTAGCCTGTATGGTATTGTGGTAACCTATATGGTATTGTGGTAACCTATGTGGTATTGTGGTAGCCTGTATGGTATTGTGGTAACCTATATGGCATTGTGGTAACCTGTATGGTATTGTGGTAACCTGTATGGTATTGTGGTAACCTATATGGTATTGTGGTAACCTATATGGCATTGTGGTAACCTGTATGGTATTGTGGTAACCTGTATGGTATTGTGGTAACCTATGTGGTATTGTGGTAACCTGTATGGTATTGTGGTAACCTATGTGGTATTGTGGTAACCTATATGGTATTGTGGTAACCTGTATGGTATTGTGGTAACCTATGTGGTATTGTGTTAACCTGTATGGTATTGTGGTAACCTGTATGGTATTGTGGTAACCTATAAGGTATTGTGGTAACCTATATGGTATTGTGGTAACCTACAGTGGCTTCAGTCTGCTTTCCAACAGACACTGGGAGACAAATTCAGCTTTCAGCAGGACAATAACCTAAAACACAAGGCCAAATATACACCGGAGTTGCTTACCAAGATGAATGTTCCTGAGTGGCGTAGTTATAGTTTGGATTTAAATTGGCTTGAAAATCTATGGCAGGACTTGAAAATGGCTGTCTAGCAATTCAAAAAAAAAAGATAATCACATTTTGTACAATCCAGCTGTACACAGCTCTTAGAGACTTACACAGAAAGACTCACAACTGTAATCACAGCCAAAGGTGCTTCTAAAAAGTTTTGACTCAGGGGTGTGAATACGTTTGTAAATTAGATATTTCTGTATTTAATTTTCAATAAATTAGCAAAAAATCTTTGTCATTATGGGGTATTGTGTGTAGATGTGTGAGAGAAAAATCTATTTAATCCATTTTGATGTCAGGCTGTATGTAACACAACAAAAGGTGGAATAAGTCAAGGGGTATGAATACTTTCTAAAGGCACTGTATATGGTACTGTGGGAGCCTGTGTGGGTGGTTTCAAACTTGTTCCCATGACGAAAAAGGAGCATCTCAGGTATTTCAGAGAAATTGCCTGTTTGCTTAGAACAGTGTTGGTTTTAATTCTGCCAAGGTAAATGGTCACTCTTTTCTAGTGATTTTAATGATTTTCTCTCTTCATAGAACGAGCCAGCCAGCCAGCCAAATAAGCCCTGACCCAATGTATTCCTATACTGAGGCTAAAATGTCTGTTGGGAAAGGCACCAGTATAACTCTGGTCCCCATTGTTAGAGACTGATGTATGTCTAATGAAAGAGTTCATAGTCTGTGTTGATGTGTCTGTTTTACAGTAAGGACATAGCTATCATTGCTACACATAGTTTTCTCAGGGTTTTTTCATCAACATTTTAGTCAAAACCGCAAAGATCTTCTGCTGAACAAAAATATATACGCAAGTTTCAATTTCTGAGTTACAATTCAAATAAGGAAATCAGTCAATTGAAATACATTAATTGGGCCCTAATCTATGGATTTGACATGACTGGGCAGGGACGCAGTCATTAGTGGGCCTGGAAGGGCATAGGCCCACCCACTTGGGAGCCAAGCCCACCCACTGGGGAACCAGGCCCAGCCAATTAGAGGGAGTGTTTCTCCACAAAACGACTTTATTACAGACAGAAACACTCCTCAGTTTCATCAGCTGTCCGGTAGGCTGATCTCCGACGATCTCGCAGGTGAAGAAGCCAGATGTGGAGGTCCTGGGCTGGCGTGGTTACACGTGGTCTGCGGTTGTGAGGCCGGTTGGACGTACTGACAAATTCTCTAAAACGACGTTGGAGGCGGCTTATGGTAGAGAAATTAACATTAAATTCTCTGGCAACAGCTTTTGTCGACATTCCTTCTGTCAGCATGCCAATTTCACGCTCCCTAAAAACTTGAGTCATCTGTGGCATTGCCAATCTGTGGCATTGTGTTGTGTGACAAAACTGCACATTTTGATTATGCTGTTTAATCAGCTTCTTGATATGCCAATCCTGTCAGGTGGATTATCTTGGCAAAGGTGAAATGCTCACTAACAGGGATGTAAACACATTTTTGCACCGAAATAAGCTTTTTGTTCGTTTGAAAAATGTCTGGGAAATTTTATTTGAGCTCATAAAACATGGGACCAACATATGTTGCATTTATATTTTTGTTCAGTGTATTTTTACTGGACCACTGTGCCATGAAACCCCCGGGTCACCCTAATCTTTATACATTTCAGGCCTTGGTGTGAATGTGAATTAACTTTTCAGGGGATTAAATGCACAAATTGAGGATTTCTTATATTTGCTTGTCCATCCAGACACCTCAGTTTGGTGGGAGAGCTCTACAAAGCAAAGGGTCATCATAACTGCTTCCTCCATCAGAAACAGACCTTAAAGTTATTGTCACTGTTATCATCCCTCTGGGGTGGTAGGGCCATGTGAATCACCTAGCCAGGTGTTTTTATGAAGCCAACGCCTTATCTTATGGCCAGGGACCTTTTTATGGAGTATTGGAATGCGTTCCTGGAGATATGGCACTCATGTTTCAGTACAGCCCTGAGTCCAGCTGTCCTTTCTTACACATAGCCACTTGTTTTTCCACCATAAAGTACATTATAGGCTTGTTCATAGCATGTTGTGCGAATAATTGTAATTTTTTAAATAATAATACTGATCAGTTCATTTATTCTGAACAATACTTTCATTTTTCTTTTTAGAAAAGAGGATTTGGAAGTCTCTAACAAAACAGGTGGGAGGTTTGTGATTAAAGCACTGCATGCATTGACAAGTGTGAAAATGTATTTGAAATAGAACCCTGCTTTTCTAAGAGAATAATCGATGTACACTGAGTGGAGAAAAAATTAGGAACACCTTCCTAATATTGAGTTGCACCCCCTTTTGCCCTCCAAATAGCCTCAATTCATCAGGGCATGGACTCTACAAGGTGTCCAAAGCGTTCCACAGGGATGCTGGCCCAGGTTGACTTCAATGCTTCCCACAGTTGTGTCAAGTTGCCTGGATGTCCTTTGGGTGGTGGACCATTCTTGATACACACAGGAAACTGTTGAGTGTGAAAAACCCAGCAGCGTTGCAGTTCTTGACACAAACCAGTGCACCTGGCACCTACTACCATACCCCGTTCAAAAGCACTTCAATCTTTTGTCTTGCCCATTCATCCTGTGAATGGCACACATACACAATCCATGTCTCAATTGTCTCAAGGCTTAAATATGATTCTTCAAAGTGTCTCCTCCCCTTCATCTACACTGATTGAAGTGGATTTAACAAGTGACTTCAATAAGGGATCATAGCTTTCACCTGGATTCACCAGGTCAGTCTATGTCATGGAAAAAGGTGTTCCTAATGTCACACTCAGTGTATAATAATGAATTATTCATGTTTGTGTACTGATTCTTCAAAGAGTAAATACTGTGATTTTCTTCCATTGTTGAAGGAGTTGGAACAGATGCTGGCAGACACCCCTACTGTTTTTAAAGGATCATCCAATTTATTCAGGAACCTACGTCACCGAGGTGAGACTCCTTAACTCTCTCTATCATCAAGAATATGGCCAGTGGAATGTTTGCAGGTTCCATATACCAAATCAATCGAGAACAGAGTACAGGCAGTAAACACCATCTTATCTTTCCATCAATCAGTGATGTTGTCATTTGCTCTCAGGTAACCTTAGATACGAGGGTGAAGGAAATCCACCCTATATAGGATGTACCATTGATTAGCGTTACCGTTACCAGTTATAATAGACTACATCCCCGTACTGAGAATGAGATGAGCTTGTATTTTCAAAATAGTGTAGCGATCCTTGAAATATGAGCCACGTTACAATTCCCATCAAGTAGGTTAAATTTATTGGTGCAATGCATAGTGTGTTTGCCTTTTACACAAGAGACCCGGGTTCGCTTCCCGCTCCCTCGATTCGCTACAATATTGACAAGCTGAGGAAAGGAGGTAATTGTAAGTGTTCTTCAATGTTGTTATTTTCATGGAAACATGCTTCAAGTAACCTGTTCTCATTGCTCCCTGAAGAAGTAAACATCACTCCCTGCGTTTCAAACCCTGTGTTTGGTGTATAAGTTCTCCCTGCTCTCTCCTCTGTTGCTTTAGCTAAGTGCCGACGCTGGGATCTGGGGCTTTTAATCCTGCTGTTAAACATGGCGGTTTTGCCGAGAAAAAAAGGATTGGATTGATCAGCGAACAAAGCCTTGCTTTGAGAATGAGAGGTGCTGTTTGAACCCGGTTATGTTGAGGCATGTCCCACTGGCTGCCTCCTGATCACCATGGACATGATGAATCCTAAGAATGGAGTAGGATTACATCTCCGGTTCTGCCACTCTATACGAAGTGTTTCTGAGGAATTATTTCTATTGTCTGACAACATCTACTTGAGCTCAGAGGTTGGAAGGGTTGGGGATTGGGGAGGGAAGGGGAGGGTTGGAGAGGGGAGGGAAGGTTTCTCTCTCCCTGAGTGAAGGTGTGTGTGGTATTGGTGAGACACGGCTGGAATCTTAAAGATTTTTTCCCTCCAACCTATTTAACCCTTAAAAAGTCAGAACTTTAGTCATTTTTAGGCCTATACATTTTCAACAGAGAAGTTCTCGAGCAGATCAGTGTCTCATGTTGGGATGCACCATTTCATTGGGACTTTTCAACAGAAACTCTCTATTGGCATCCAGTACTTCCCCACCGCATTCAACTATCCAAACGCAGACAAACATCAGATATCTGCAGAACTTTTATATGACAAGGAGTATCAGAAATATAAAGAAAGAGGATTTTATTGGATGCACTACCATAGTCCATTCATAGTATTCTTTTCCTCCCAAGTGTCCTTTTTTGGGGGGAAATCTCCCTGGAGCAAAGGCCATACCTGAATCCTTTTCCCATAACACCCAGAGCTGTCTGTGCTGGAGTCACTGTCTTCTCCTGCAAACAAACGCTTGGGAATGCTTTCAGAGGCAGCAAGACAACCCTCCTCAGTCTACTGAGATGGACTCTGACAGTTACTCTTCTCTTCTCCTCGCAGTCACACAACAAAGGGAGTTCTAGAACACAAAAAGGAACAGGAAGCCGAATCAGGCATCCACAATCAGTGACAGATCACTGGAGAATGTTTCACACCTTGTTATCCAAACAGAGGACGCACCGAAGCCAGCACTGGGGCTTCATTTTGTTTGGGTTTGTGTCCCGATAGGTCACTTACGTTGTAAAGCCTCTGTTTGTGTGATGAGAACACCAATGAACACCATGAATTAAGAGGCACCTTTTTAAGATGTTATCAATATGAAAGAGAAGATTAGCTGTTGTCTAAAGGTGTTGCACTATTTCGTGGGGTGTTTTATTCATGTGAAGAGTTAGGGCAGGACTTTGAAAAACTCTATATAACTCAAGTAAACTGCTAGACTAATGTTCAATTATTTTATGAACTTTCTATATACATTTATGACAGTCAAGGTTAAAGCCAAACATCTGTATTTTTGTTTCCAGGCATCATCGGTTACACAGAGTATCTATTCCTGCTCTGCATTTTAACAAGTAAGTATGTTTGATTAGATATTTTATTACAAAAATAAAACATACGTAAGATGTTAGTTTGAACGTGGTTTCTTGTCTTATCTCTTTTCTCGGTCCTTTCCCAGAACCTCATGCTGGCTTTAAGATAGCTTTCAACATGTTTGATGCTGATGGAAACAAAATGGTGGACAAACGGGAGTTCTTGGTGGTATGTAATTATCTTAAGGTTAAATGAGAAGGATAGTTCCTTTGGTTAGTGAAGGAAGTCTGAAGAACATCTGAACATCTTCTGTCTTCTAATCAGCTTGAGGAAATCTTCCGTAAGAAAAAGGATGGAAAAGAAGCAGATGATGGTGCTCCAAGGTCTGACAAGCTGGTAAGGAGAGGCATTTCTTTGGTGAATATTCTTCGCATTTAGGCCATGCATTTCACTTATTGCATTTATTCTAGGTATTAATTCCTGTAAGGTTCAGTTGGATAGAAATTACGAAGAGCAATGTTTCCCCATTATACATTTAAAGTTTGGAACAATAAAATTGTCCTGCAGGAAGTATGGAAGTCAGGGAGAAAGTGTTTGAGCTGTAGACAGATGGTATGTTGGATGTGGTAGACTGTAGACAGACAGTATGGTGGATGTGGTAGACTGTAGACAGACATGGTGGATGTGGTAGGCTGTAGACAGACAGTATGGTGGATGTGGTAGACTGGAGACAGACATGGTGGATGTGGTAGGCTGTAGACAGACATGGTGGATGTGGTAGGCTGTAGACAGACATTATGGTGGATGTGGTAGACTGGAGACAGACATTATGGTGGATGTGGTAGGCTGTAGACAGACAGTATGGTGGATGTGGTAGGCTGTAGACAGACATTATCGTGGATGTGGTAGACTGTAGACAGACATGGTGGATGTGGTAGGCTATAGACAGACATTATGTTGGATGTGGTAGACTGGAGACAGACATGGTGGATGTGATAGGCTATAGACAGACAGTATGTTGGATGTGATAGACTGTAGACAGACAGTATGTTGGATGTGATAGGCTGTAGACAGACATTATAGTGGATGTGGTAGACTGTAGACAGACATGGTGGATGTGGTAGACTGTAGACAGACAGTATGGTGGATGTGGTAGGTTGTAGACAGACAGTATGGTGGATGTGGTAGACTGTAGACAGACAGTATGGTGGATGTAGTAGACTGTAGACAGACAGTATGGTGGATGTGGTAGACTGTAGACAGACAGAATGGTGGATGTGGTAGGTTGTAGACAGACATTATGGTGGATGTGGTAGACTGTAGACAGACAGTATGGTGGATGTGGTAGGTTGTAGACAGACAGTATGTTGGATGTGGTAGGCTGTAGACAGACAGTATGGTGGATGTGGTAGACTGTAGACAGACATGGTGGATGTGGTAGGCTGTAGACAGACATGGTGGATGTGGTAGGCTGTAGACAGACATGGTGGATGTGGTAGGCTGTAGACAGACAGTATGGTGGATGTGGTAGACTGTAGACAGACATGGTGGATGTGGTAGGCTGTAGACAGACATGGTGGATGTGGTAGGCTGTAGACAGACAGTATGGTGGATGTGGTAGACTGTAGACAGACATGGTGGATGTGGTAGGCTGTAGACAGACATGGTGGATGTGGTAGGCTGTAGACAGACATGGTGGATGTGGTAGGCTGTAGACAGACAGTATGGTGGATGTACCACCAGGATTTGATCACAATGATAAAACAGACTATCTGAGTGAGGTCCTATCACATCAACAGTACAACAGCATTAGTCTTATTCAGTGAACCAATGAAAGGAGTGTACATTCTTGGAAATGTTTACATTAAATTTAATGTAAAGTCTTTAGATTGATAGACTATAAAATGTTTTGTGATAATGTCCTGTATTGTTGAAGACACTTTTGAACATAGATCAATGGACAGTCTTCCCTGCATGTTCTAACATGGTTCTATCTCTACCCTATCTCTAACATGGTTCTATCTCTAACATGATTCTATCTCTACCCTATCTCTAACATGGTTATATCTCTACTCTACCCTATCTCTAACATGGTTCTATCTCTACCCTATCTCTAACATGGTTCTATCTCTACCCTATCTCTAACATGGTTCTATCTCTAACATGATTCTATCTCTACCCTATCTCTAACATGGTTATATCTCTACTCTACCCTATCTCTAACATGGTTCTATCTCTACCCTATCTCTAACATGGTTCTATCTCTACCCTATCTCTAACATGGTTCTATCTCTACCCTATATCTAACATGGTTCTATCTCTACCCTATATCTAACATGGTTCTATCTCTACCCTATCTCTAACATGGTTCTATCTCTAACATGATTCTATCTCTACCCTATCTCTAACATGGTTATATCTCTACTCTACCCTATCTCTAACATGGTTCTATCTCTACCCTATCTCTAACATGGTTCTATCTCTACCCTATCTCTAACATGGTTCTATCTCTACCCTATATCTAACATGGTTCTATCTCTACCCTATCTCTAACATGGTTCTATCTCTACCCTATATCTAACATGGTTCTATCTCTACCCTATCTCTAACATGGTTATATATCTACCCTAACATGGTTCTATCTCTACCCTATCTCTAACATGGTTATATCTCTACCCTATCTCTAACATGGTTCTATCTCTACCCTATCTCTAACATGGTTCTATCTCTAACATGGTTCTATCTCTACTCTATCTCTAACATGGTTCTATCTCTACCCTGTCTCTAACATGGTTCTATCTCTACCCTGTCTCTAACATGGTTCTATCTCTACCCTGTCTCTAACATGGTTCTATCTCTACCTTATCTATAACATGGTTCTATCTCTACCCTATCTATAACATGGTTCTATCTCTACCCTATCTCTAACATGGTTATATCTCTACCCTATATCTAACATGGTTCTATCTCTACTCTATATCTAACATGGTTATATCTCTACCCTATCTCTAACATGGTTCTATCTCTACCCTATATCTAACATGGTTATATCTCTACCCTATCTCTAACATGGTTATATCTCTACCCTATCTCTAACATGGTTCTATCTCTACCCTATATCTAACATGGTTCTATCTCTACCCTATATCTAATATGGTTCTATCTCTACCCTATATCTAACATGGTTCTATCTCTACCCTATCTCTAACATGATTCTATCTCTACCCTATCTCTAACATGGTTATATCTCTACTCTACCCTATCTCTAACATGGTTCTATCTCTACCCTATCTCTAACATGGTTCTATCTCTACCCTATCTCTAACATGGTTCTATCTCTACCCTATCTCTAACATGGTTCTATCTCTACCCTGTCTCTAACATGGTTATATCTCTACCCTGTCTCTAACATGGTTCTATCTCTACCCTGTCTCTAACATGGTTCTATATCTTGCATGCCCGCATCCATCTTTCCCCTGCATTTTATAGAACCTGCAACTGTATGGGAACCGGGAGTCCCGTGCACAGAGAGTATGTATTCTCCCTCTCCCCAGAATATCTGCACTGTCTGTTATGTGTTTTCTTCTTGGCTAGCCTGTTGCATGTGGCCTATTTTGCTTATGAAAAATGTAAGGAATCTACTGTAGTAACTTAGCCAAGTGGGCTAATGGGCATGAAAACCACGGAAGCCATTCCATGCTAAATGCATTGATGATAATACTGTATCTTGGCCTTCTCATGTGCAAGGTTAGCAGAGCGTCATGCGAGCTGCGAGGTAGCCAGGACAATGCAGCCGTAATGGGTCCAGTCCAAACTCTGAATGTGCCGCTGGACTGCCACAGCACAGCAGATGATTTATGTACTGGCCTTCTGTCTGTCAGAGTGGCTGGCTGAGCGATGGGTTCTATGGGCCCAGAGATCCCTTTTCAAAAGGCCCTTATCTGAAGACTGACAGCATTCCTCCCGGACCCCCATGTTTTATTTTTACAGTTTCTTGAAAAGTGGTATTTGGGCTCGGGTTACCTTTTGTGGTGGGCTTGACCATGCTGATCGGCGTGCCAGTCAGTGAGAGCTATAGAGCTAGTACTGCTAGAATGAATGTCTCAACACAGACACATAGAAAAGGGTGCTGCTGCAGCTCGCAACAAATAAACCAGGGCTTTTGAGATGGTTGTTTTAAGAGCTGTTGGGTTAAGGTGTGTCTTGGTTTTGATTTGTTCTGCATCACTCAAGGTATCCTCCCAGAGAATGGTTCAAAAGGCAAATCTTTTCAAACTCTACATGACAGGCATGTCTTGAAACCTGCGGTTGGGCTTTCCCCACCCGTGTATTCTAATTACAAACGTTTCATACTCTTTTAATGGGCCGAGATGAAGATAGAGCAGCGGTACATTAAAGACTTAGTAATTAGCTCTGGGATCAAGTCATGAATCTCCCTCTGGTGAGGAGCGATGAAGTGCAGAGGAAGAGATGTTTTATCAGCTGTCTCAACTGTCTCATTCCCCTGCCAGGCATGGAAAAAGAATAAGATAAATAAATATTATGAAATGAAGCAAGACACATTTTGAGGACATGTGTTAGAGGATCTGGCTCTCACTGGTTGGCTGTTCGTGGTGCCTTTGAACAAGGCGATGTCGAGACATGAGAGACATTGAGAACCAGGGCAAAAAGGATGAGGTAAAAAAAAAACAGCACTCAACTGAGTGTTTTGCTCACCTGTGGGTGGAGGCAGAAGTTGGCCCTGGAAAACTGTTTCACTGGGAATTTTTGTTTCAAGGAAAGTCCGAGAGCTAAAACCTGATTGAATGGTGAATAGTACTACAGTTGAAGTGGGAAGTTAACATACACTTAGGTTGGAGTCATTACAACTCATTTTTCAACCACTCCACAAATGTCTTGTTAACAAACTATAGTTTTGGCAAGTCGGTTAGGACATCTACTTTGTGCATTACACAAGTAATCTTTCCAACAATTGTTTACAGATAGATGATTTCACGTATAATTCACTGTATCACAATTCCAGTGGGTCAGAAGTTTACATACACTAAGTTGACTGTGCCTTTAAACAGCTTGGAAAATTCCAGAAAATGATGTCATGGCTTTAGAAGCTTCTGATAGGCTAATTGACATAAGTTGAGTCAATTGGAGGTGTACCTGTGGATGTATTTCAAGGCCTACCTTCAAACTCAGTGCTTCTTTGCTTGACATCATGGGAAAATCAAAAAAAATCAGCCAAGACCTTAGAAAAAAACATGTAGAACTCCACAAGTCTGGTTCATCCTTCGGAGCAATTTCCAAACTCCTGAAGGTACCACGTTCATCTGTACAAACAATTATACGCAAGTATAAACACCATGGGACCACGCAGCCGTCATAAGGCTCAGGAAGGAGACGTGTCTCCTAGAGATGAACGTACTTTGGTGCGAAAGTGCAAATCAATCCCAGAACAACAGCAAAGGACCTTGTGATGAGGAAACAGGTACAAAGTATCTATATCCACAGTAAAACGAGTCCTATATCAACATAACCTGAAAGGCCGCTCAGCAAGGAAGAAGCCACTGCTCCAAAACCGCCATAAAAAAGACAGACTACGGTTTGCAACTGCACATGGGGACAAAGACCGAACTTTTTGGAGAAATGTCTACTGGTCTGATGAAACAAAAATAGAACTGTTCGGCTATAATGACCATCGTTATGCTTGGAGGAAAAAGGGGGACGCTTGCAAGCCGAATAACACCATCCCAACCGCGAAGCACGGGGGTGGCAGCATCGTGATGTGGGGGTGCTTTGCTGCAGGAGGGACTGGTGCACTTCACAAAATAGATGACATCATGAGGGAGAAAATTATATGGATATATTGAAGCAACATCTCAAGACATCAGTCAGGATGTTAAAGCTTGGTCGCAAATGGGTCTTCCAAATGGACAATGACCCCAAGCATACTTCCAAAGTTGTGGCGAAATGGCTTAAGGACAACAAAGTCAAGGTATTGGCCATCACAAAGCCCTGACCTCAATCCTATAGACAATGTGTGGGCAGAACTGAAAAGGCGTGTGCGAGCAAGGAGGCCTACAAACCTGACTCGGTTACACCAACTCTGTCAGGAGGAATGGGCCAAAATTCACCCAACTTATTTTGGGAAGCGTGTGGAAGGCTACCCGAAACGTTTGACCCAAGTTAAACAATTTAAAGGCAATGCTACCAAATACTAATTGAGTGTATGTAAACTTTTGACCCACTGGGAATGTGATGTGAAGAAATAAAAGCTGAAATAAATGTCTCTCTACTATTATTCTGACATTTCACATTCTTAAAATAAAGTGGTGATCCTAACTGACCTAAGACAGGGAATTTTTCCTAGGATTAAATGTCAGGAATTGTGAAAAACTGAGTTTAAATGTATTTGGCTAAGGTGTGTGTAAACTTCCGACTTCAACTGTACATGTAATGTTATCATTCATATTACTACACTGCTCAAAAAAATAAAGGGAACACTTAAACAACACAATGTAACTCCAAGTCAATCACACTTCTGTGAAATCAAACTGTCCACTTAGGAAGCAACACTGATTGACAATAAATTTCACATGCTGTTGTGCAAATGGAATAGACAAAAGGTGGAAATTATAGGCAATTAGCAAGACACCCCCCAAAACAGGAGTGATTCTGCAGGTGGTGACCACAGACCACTTCTCAGTTCCTATGCTTCCTGGCTGATGTTTTGTTCACTTTTGAATGCTGGCGGCGCTCTCACTCTAGTGGTAGCATGAGACGGAGTCTACAACCCACACAAGTGGCTCAGGTAGTGCAGTTCATCCAGGATGGCACATCAATGCGAACTGTGGCAAAAAGGTTTGCTGTGTCTGTCAACGTAGTGTCCAGAGCATGGAGGCCCTACCAGGAGACAGGCCAGTACATCAGGAGACGTGGAGGAGGCCGTAGGAGGGCAACAACCCAGCAGCAGGACGGCTACCTCCGCCTTTGTGCAAGGAGGTGCACTGCCAGCGCCCTGCAAAATGACCTCCAGCAGGCCACAAATGTTAATGTGTCAGCATATGGTCTCACAAGGGGTCTGAGGATCTCATCTCGGTACCTATTGGCAGTCAGGCTACCTCTGGCGAGCACATGGAGGGCTGTGCGGCCCCACAAAGAAATGCCACCCCACACCATGACTGACCCATCGCCAAACCGGTCATGCTGGAGGATGTTGCAGGCAGCAGAACGTTCTCCACGGCGTCTCCAGACTCTGTCACGTCTGTCACATGTGCTCATGTGCTCAGTGTGAACCTGCTTTCATCTGTGAAGAGCACAGGGCGCCAGTGGCGAATTTGCCAATCTTGGTGTTCTTTGGAAAATGCCAAACGTCCTGCACGGTGTTGGGCTGTATGCACAACCCCCACCTGTGGACGTCGGGCCCTCATACCACCCTCATGGAGTCTGTTTCTGACCGTTTGAGCAGACACATGCACATTTGTGGCCTGCTGGAGGTCATTTTGCAGGGCGCTGGCAGTGCACCTCCTTGCACTAAGGCGGAGGTACCGGTCCTGCTGCTGGGTTGTTGCCCTCCTACGGCCTCCTCCACGTCTCCTGATGTACTGGCCTGTCTCCTGGTAGCGCCTCCATGCTCTGGACACTACGCTGACAGACACAGCAAACCTTCTTGCCACAGCTCGCATTGATGTGCCATCCTGGATGAACTGCACTACCTGAGCCACTTGTGTGGGTTGTAGACTCCGTCTCATGCTACCACTAGAGTGAGAGCACCGCCAGCATTTAAAAGTGACCAAAACATCAGCCAGGAAGCATAGGAACTGAGAAGTGGTCTGTGGTCACCACCTGCAGAATCACTCCTGTTTTGGGGGGTGTCTTGCTAATTGCCTATAATTTCCACCTTTTGTCTATTCCATTTGCACAACAGCATATGAAATGTATTGTCAATCAGTGTTGCTTCCTAAGTGGACAGTTTGATTTCACAGAAGTGTGATTGACTTGGAGTTACATTGTGTTGTTTAAGTGTTCCCTTTATTTTTTTGAGCAGTGTAGTATTACTAGTACTGTTACCAAACAGTGATAATGCTGGACTCTCCATTATTATTTCAATAGGACTGCAGGAGTAAAGGAATTCACTGTTGCATGACGTAACTGAGTGAGAGTTGGTCACACTGGTGAGAAGCAGCCTTGTTTGTTTGATATCACACTAGTCCAGACATAACATTCACTTGGATGAAAAAGACACTTTGACTTCCACAGACACTTTGGGATGCAGCATTTGAAAGAATCATGTATTCTTGAAATGTATTGGATGGTTTCAATTACCCGTGATTATACAAGAGTGTCAACATTTTCTCATTGATAGAGTGTAACCTGCATCCCCCTCTGGGACACGGTAGGGTGGGCCACTATCAACTACAATGAACAAAGAGAGATATCATTCCAAAATGTTTATTTAATCACAATCTGATCCCATTTCACAAGTGTGGATGAAAAGTACACCGTAACCTGCATTCAGCTCGCAGCTATGTTCAAACGGTGATGTATTCAGATTGAGTGGATTCAGTTACACTGTAAAGCTGTCATGAATTCACCCTTCACGCCCTGTGTGTCTCGGACATATGCAGCTGTCTTGACTGAATTCCTCGCCAGAAGGCTGCATGCTCCAGTGCAGAGCTCACAGCTTTATGGATGGGGTTTTTCAGTCTTTCACAGACTTCCTAGATATGTGGTTACTATACCGACAGTGAGGACTTCTCAGCACTCATGTCCTGTCTAAGACTGCCTGGCTGGGTGGTTGGATGTCAGAGAGTTATTTTACTGTTGTCACTGCAAGGAGGAGTTCAGTAGTGTCAATGAGTAGTTCAAATCAGTTGGCTATTTGAAGGATACTCTGTCTGCCTGTCTGTCTGTCGGTCGGTCTGTTTGTCTATTCATCTGTTTGTTTCTAGTTCTGTCTGTCTGTCCGTCTGTCCATCTATACTTCTGTCTGTCCATCAGTCTGTTTGCCTGTTTTTGTGTGTGTGTTTAATGTTAATGCCTGATGCTAATGCTGTTAATATCTGCCAGATGTGCTCTGTTGTCATCTAACAGCTCTGCCTCCACTACTCTACCACCATCACAGGTCCTTAGAAAAGAGGCCCAGCAGTTAGAGCCCCGGGGCATATGGGATGCTCTGAGAAAGGGGGCAAGCCAAGCTCTCTTTTCTGACTTAGAGGTAGCTACACAAGTCTTGTTTTCAGATGTGTTCCTTTCCTATTTAACCTGTAGATGTTTACGGGTTCTCTTGATTAGGTCTGTGTAATGTTGTGTCTTAAATGTCACATGATATGGATCATGCTCAATATATTGATTTATTTTGTTGTTGATGATAAACTATGTTGTTGGCCCAAGTTTGGTTGATGACTCTGATATGGCTCAGTACCATGTGTAACATGACTCTGATATGGCTCAGAACCATGTGTAACTGTCAGGAGAAGGGAAAATGCTGGAAGTTCAACGTTGGTCTCCACATATTAACCATTAACATGGCTGCATGTTTCTACGTACAAGCATGTGTGTGTGTTTCTGTGAGTGATATGTATTTTGCATGGTTGGGTCCTTGTGGATAAGTGGTCCTCGTGGTCGGCCATAAGTCCATTTCTTTATGAGGAATGGAAGTCAGACTGAATCACACATTTGTTTTCCCTCCCAGAATATGGATGAAAATATGACCGACACGACCCTGCTGGTTCATTTCTTCGGGAAAAAGGGAAAGGCAGAGTTGGGCTTCGATGATTTTTACAGGCAAGTAGGGAAATGTTCAAAAACTCCAACTTACATCTTGCATTTGCAGTGTCAAATATATATAATGTGCAACAAAGTACTGAGTAAGGGTCTGAATACTTTCAGAGTGCGCTGTATATAATGTACAATAGACAATTGTAATTTCTACTAATTATAGAAATATTTGCACATTTGAATTAATCATACTCATCCTAACTCATTGTGGTAGCTATAGTCAGGCACCCAGTCCAGTGTCCCCTCTCTCTGTATGTGAGTTGGTGGTGGCATTACCTATTACCAGTACCTCTATCTCCCTCTTCACTTCTCTGTCTCCCTCTCCATCTCTCTGTCTCTCTCTTCACCTCTCTGTCTCCCTCTCCACTTCTCTCTGTCTCCCTCTTCACTCCCCACTGTCTCCCTCTTCACCTCTCTGTTTCCCTCTCTTCTCCTCTATGTCTCCCTCTCCACTTCTCTCTGTCTCCCTCTTCACTCCCCACTGTCTCCCTCTTCTCCTCTCCATCTCCCTCTCTTCTCCTCTATGTCTCCCTCTCCACACCTCTCTGTCTCCCTCTTCACTCCCCACTGTCTCCCTCTTCACCTCTCTGTTTCCCTCTCTTCTCCTCTCCATCTCCCTCTCTTCTCCTCTCCATCTCCCTCTCTTCTCCTCTATGTCTCCCTCTCCACACCTCTCTGTCTCCCTCTTCACTCCTCTCTGTCTCCCTCTCCTCTCTGTCTCCCTCTCCATCTCTCTGTCTCTCTCTTCACCTCTCTGTCTCCCTCTCTTCACCTCTCCGTCTCCCTCTCTTCTCCTCTATGTCTCCCTCTCCACACCTCTCTGTCTCCCTCTTCACTCCTCTCTGTCTCCCTCTCCTCTCCATCTCTCTGTCTCTCTCTTCACCTCTCTGTCTCCCTCTTCACTCCTCTCTGTCTCCCTCTTCACTCCTCTCTGTCTCCCTCTTCACTCCTCTCTGTCTCCCTCTCCATCTCTCTGTCTCTCTCTTCTCCTCTCTGTCTCCCTCTCCACACCTCTCCGTCTCCCTCTCTTCTCCTCTATGTCTCCCTCTCCACACCTCTCTGTCTCCCTCTTCACTCCTCTCTGTCTCCCTCTCCTCTCCATCTCTCTGTCTCTCTCTTCACCTCTCTGTCTCCCTCTTCACTCCTCTCTGTCTCCCTCTTCACTCCTCTCTGTCTCCCTCTTCACTCCTCTCTGTCTCCCTCTCCATCTCTCTGTCTCTCTCTTCTCCTCTCTGTCTCCCTCTCCACACCTCTCTGTCTCCCTCTTCACCTCTCTGTCTCCTCTCCGTCTCCCTCTCTTCTCCTCTATGTCTCCCTCTTCACTCCTCTCTGTCTCCCTCTCCTCTCTGTCTCCCTCTCCATCTCTCTGTCTCTCTCTTCACCTCTCTGTCTCCCTCTTCACTCCTCTCTGTCTCCCTCTTCACTCCTCTCTGTCTCCCTCTCCACCCCTCTCTTTCTCCCTCTCCACCCTTCTCTGTCTCCCTCTCCATCCCTCCCCAGATTCATGGACAACTTGCAGACAGAGGTGCTTGAGATTGAGTTCCTGTCCTATTCCAAAGGCCTGCCTATCATCAGTGAGGAGGACTTTGCCCACATCCTGTTGCGTTTCACCAACGTAGACGACATTGCAGGTTACCTGGACAATGTGCGCAAGAGCATTACAGATGAGAAGGTGATTGTGGAGCGCTTGCAATGTAGTCTTTGCCTTATGCTAACACACTCAAACACCCTAAGGCTCCCTCCTCACCTCAAACTACCTCCATCTCCCCTCACCTCAAATTAACTCTATCTCACCTCAAACTACATCCATCCCCCCTCACCTCAAACTACCTCCATCCCCCCTCATCTCAAACTACCTCCATCTCCCCTCACCTCAAACTACCTCCACCCCCCTCACCTCAAACTACCTCTATCTCACCTCAAACTACCTCCATCCCCCCTCACCTCAAACTACCTCTATCTCACCTCAAACTACCTCCACCCCCCTCACCTAAAACTACCTACATCTTACCTCAAACTACCTCCATATCACATCAAACTACCTCCATCCCCCCTCACCTCAAACTATCTCCATCTACCTCCATCTCCCCTCACCTCAAACTACCTCATACCACATCAAACTACCTTCATCCCCCCTCACCTCAAACTATCTCCATCTACCCTCACCTCAGACTACCTCCACCCCCCTCACCTCAAACTACCTCCATCTCACTTCAAATTACCTCGATACCCCCTCACCTCAAACCACCTCCATCTCCCCTCACCTCAAACTACCTCCATCTCCTCTCACCTCAAACTACCTGTATCCCACCTCAAACTACCTCCATCCCCGCTCACCTCAAACTACCTCCATTTCCCCTTACCTCAAACTACCTTCATCTACCTCCATCTACCTCCATCCCCCTCACCTAAAACTTCCTCCATCCCCCTCCCTCACCCCCTTTACCGTTACCTTCCAGAAAACTCCCCTCTGCCCCCCTTAACCCTCCAGACGACCCCCCCACACACCTCCCCTCTTCCCCCCTTAACCCCCACCAGATGATCCCCCCTACACACCCTCTCAGCCCTTTGCCCTTGACTCACCAACACCCCCTGGCCCCCAAGGCAACTCAGCCTAAATACCATCATAGCCTTTTGTTCCAGACACATGCAAGTGTGCTTTTCTTAGTTTGGAAGTGTGAGATGGATTTAGTCAACCAGTAATCAACTGGTCATTCTCATGTTTTTCAATCAATTAAATCTTATTTTCTATTTTCAGTTTTGACCAAGAAGATTAAATGTTACTTATTTAGCAATAAACTGAGTGGCAATAATGTGTAGAGGGGTATCAGGTAACCAGCTTGCTATAACATAGATAGTGATACTCAAAGATGGAATGGAATTTCTTATTGTGTAATTTCTGTTCTGTGGTATTACTGAAATGATAAATGTGGACATACTATCTAACCAAATACCTGTCTGAAAACTTCTCTCTTGTAGTTTTTCACTTGCGTTGAAGGCAACCGTGAAGTAGTTGCTGAATGAAACTTTCACATTTTAGGTTTTTAGTTTGTTTTTCATTCGACACACTGACCCGCACATAAAGAGGTGAGCAGCTTCTCAGCGGGCTGAGTAGCTTGTTGCTAGATCGCCATTGATAATCAAGTGGGTCTCATCGTTGTGCTAAGAGATAGTTTATGGAGCTTGCTTTGTTAAAATAGCAAAGCGTCACAAATGGCTCGTTACATCATTTGTTAGGCTCAGTGTGCTGGTTGTGTTGGAGGGGCCACTGAGGGAGGGAGCAAGCTATAGGAGTTTCTAGTAACATTGGGATGGTTGCGTTGGAAGGGCGCCGGAGGGAGCGAGATATAGGAGTTTCTAGTAGCAGTGGGATGGTTGAGTGGACATCAATAGGGCCTGTGTTTGACTCATCTGCCAACCCTGAGATGTTTGGGATTCAGCCCCCTTTTGTTTTTGTTTATGTAAGTGTTAGGTTAATCTGCCTTAGAAAACTCTGCAAACACGCTGACCTTTCCCCCAAAAGCTACAATCAACTCATAGTATCCATACCAGGGGGGAACGACCCAGCGATGTATACTCTGTCTGTTTGGTCGTTTTCCTGCCTTTGTGTCTGTTATCTGTGTGATGTCTTCAAGGTCCCGCGGACACTAAAGGCTTCCCTCTGGTTTAAGTGGAGTAGATTATGTGTCATGTGAAGTGCTGTTGCATTGTCTGGCTGGCCTTTTGGGTTGGGACATCCAGTCGTTTGCTTTATGTGTAATTCATTCCTGTCTCTCTCACGCAATTTGAGCCTCAGATTTGACTCTTCTTTTTACTTTTATACTTTAATATAATATTGAATCTTTGTCAGTTTTTATTGATTTGAGTTGAGATAAATTACTGTTTAGTCTGCTTTGTAAAATGAATAGATTTAATTGATTTGGCTGACTTGGATTTGACATGATTTGAATTCCCTTGTAGGGAATCACCTTTGATGAGTTCAGATCCTTCTTCCAATTCATGAACAACCTGGAGGATTTCGCTATAGCCATGCAAATGTACAACTTTGCCAACCGTTCCATTGGCCAAGGTTAGTTCCAATCATTCCATTGGCCAAGGTTAGTTCAAATCGTTCCATTGGCCAAGGTTAGTTCAAATCGTTCCATTGGCCAAGGTTAGTTCAAATCGTTCCATTGGCCAAGGTCAGTTCCAATCATTCCAATGGCCAAGGTTAGTTCCAATCGTTCCATTGGCCAAGGTTAGTTCCAATCGTTCCATTGGCCAAGGTTAGTTCCAATCGTTCCATTGGCCAAGGTTAGTTCAAATCGTTCCATTGGCCAAGGTCAGTTCCAATCATTCCAATGGCCAAGGTTAGTTCCAATCATTCCATTGGCCAAGGTTAGTTCCAATCATTCCATTGGCCAACGTTAGTTCCAATCATTCCATTGGCCAAGGTTAGTTCCAATCATTCCATTGGCCAAGGTTAGTTCCAATCGTTCCATTGGCCAAGGTTAGTTCCAATCATTCCATTGGCCAAGGTTAGTTCCAATCATTCCATTGGCCAAGGTTAGTTCCACTCTTTATTTGATTTGTTTGACTACTGAAATAAATGGACGAGGAATAACCACACTGTTTTTACACTGTTCCACTGTTCCACTCTTCAACTGTTCCACTCGTCCATTCTTCCACTGTTTACACTGTTCCACTGTTAACACACCATCTATACACTATGACTGTGTCCCAAATGGCACCATATTCCCTATATAGTGCACTACTTTTGACCCCATTGACCCTGGTATAGGGAAAAGGGTGCCATTTGGGACGGAGACTATAATGGTGGTCCAACTTAGTGGCACAAATAGTGGCATGGTGATTCTGTTCCCCTCGTCCCTCTCAGATGAGTTGGCCCGGGCAGTCTATGTGACGACGGGGCTGAAGCTGACTAAACACCTGGTCAACACTGTGTTCCACATCTTCGACGAGGACCGTGACGGACAGCTCAGTTACAAGGAGTTCATTGGTGTCATGAAGGACCGGCTGCACCGCCGCACGGTAAGGAGAGGGGCAGGCAGGCAAGGAGGGAGGGAGGGTGGGTAAGACAGGCAGGCAGGCAGGCAGGGAGGGAGGGAGGGAGGGAGGGAGGGAGGGAGGGTGGGTAAAACAGGCAGGGAGGGAAGGAGGCAGGCTGGGACGGAGGGAGGAGGCAGGGAGGAAGGGTGGAGTAGAGTTGTGTGGAGGACGTCAGGATAGCTGATAGAGATATAGTCCTTCATATGTAATGGGAACAGGGACAAAGAGATCATGTTCACAGACTGTCTAAACAGAGCAATGCATGTTTATCATAAGCTATGTTTAGAATTACCATGTCTTATATGTTGATAGTTTAGACATAGTCACTATCTAATGTTAATAGTTTAGATACAGTCACTATCTAATGTTGATAGTTTAGATAGTGACTGGTCCCTAATGTTGATTGTTTAGGGAACATTCACTATCTAATGTTGATAGTTTGGGGAACAGTCACTATCTAATGTTGATAGTTTAGATAGTGACTGGTCCCTAATGTTGATTGTTTAGGGAACATTCACTATCTAATGTTGATAGTTTGGGGAACAGTCACTATCTAATGTTGATAGTTTAGGGAACAGTCACTATCTAATGTTGATAGTTTGGGGAACAGTCACTATCTAATGTTGATAGTTTAGGGAACAGTCACTATCTAATGTTGATAGTTTAGGGAACAGTCACTATCTAATGTTGATAGTTTAGGGAACAGTCACTATCTAATGTTGATAGTTTAGATAGTGAACAGTCCCTAATGTTGATTGTTTAGGTAACAGTCACTATCTAATGTTGATAATTTAATCACAGTCACTATCTGATGTTGATAGTTTAGGTAACAGTCACTATCTAATGTTGATTGTTTAGGGAACAGTCACTATCTAATGTTGATAATTTAATCACAGTCACTATCTGATGTTGATAGTTTAGGTAACAGTCACTATCTAATGTTGATTGTTTAGGGAACAGTCACTATCTAATGTTGATAGTTTGGGGAACAGTCACTATCTAATGTTGATCGTTTAAACACAGTCAGTATCTAATGTTGATCGTTTAAACACAGTTAGTATCTAATGTTGATATTTTCGACACAGTCACTATCTAATGTTGATCGTTTAGGGAACATTCACTATCTAATGTTGATAGTTTAGACACAGTAAACGATGTAATGTTGATCGTTTAGGGAACAGTCGCTATCTAATGTTGATAGTTTAGATTCAGTCACTATCTAATGTTGATAGTTTAGATAGTGACTGGTCCCTAATGTTGATTGTTTAGGGAACAGTCACTATCTAATGTTGATAGTTTAGGGAACAGTCACTATCTAATGTTGATAGTTTAGATAGTGAACAGTCCCTAATGTTGATTGTTTAGGTAACAGTCACTATCAATTTTTGACATTTTAAACAGAGTCACTATCTAATGTTGATCGTTTAAACACAGTCAGTATCTAATGTTGATCGTTTAAACACAACCACTATATAATGTTGATAGTTTAAACACAGTCAGTATCTAATGTTGATCGTTTAAACACAACCACTATATAATGTTGATAGTTTAAACACAGTCAGTATCTAATGTTGATCGTTTAAACACAGTCAGTATCTAATGTTGATATTTTTGACACAGTCACTATCTAATGATTGTTTAGACACAGTCACTATCTAATGTTGATCATTAAGGGAACAGTCACTATCTAATGTTGATCATTTTGACACAGTCACTATCTAATGTTGATTGTTTAGGGAACAGTCACTATCTATTTTTTACATTTTAAACAAAGTCACTATCTAATGTTGATCGTTTAAACACAGTCACTATCTAATGTTGATTGTTTAGGGAACAGTCACTATCTATTTTTTACATTTTAAACAAAGTCACTATCTAATGTTGATAGTTTAGATACAGTCAGTATCTAATGTTGATCGTTTAAACACAGTCAGTATCTAATGTTGATATTTTTGACACAGTCACTATCTAATATTGATCATTTAGGGAACAGTCACTATCTAATGTTGATAGTTTAGACACAGTCAATAACTAATGTTGATAGTTTAGATACAGTCACTATCTAATGTTGATAGTTTAGACACAGTCACTATCTAATGTGGATAGTTTAGATATAGTCACTATCTAATGTTGATAGTTTAGACACAGTCACTATCTAATGTTGATAGTTTAGATATAGTCACTATCTAATGTTGATAGTTTAGATATAGTCACTATCTAATGTTGATAGTTTAGATATAGTCACTATCTAATGTTGATAGTTTAGACACAGTCAATAACTAATGTTGATAGTTTAGATACAGTCACTATCTAATGTTGATAGTTTAGACACAGTCACTATCTAATGTGGATAGTTTAGATATAGTCACTATCTAATGTTGATAGTTTAGATATAGTCACTATCTAATGTTGATAGTTTAGATACAGTCACTATCTAATGTTGATAGTTTAGATACAGTCACTATCTAATGTTGATAGTTTAGATACAGTCACTATCTACTGTTGATAGTTTATGGAACAGTCACTATCTAATGTTGATAGTTTAGATTCAATCACTATCTAATGTTGATTGTTTAAACACAGTCAGTATCTAATGTTGATATTTTTGACACAGTCACTATCTAATGTTGATCATTAAGTGAACAGTCACTATCTAATGTTGATAGTTTAGACACAGTCACTATCTAATGTGGATAGTTTAGGGAACAGTCATTTTGTGATGTTGATAGTTTAGACAGAGACGCTATCTAATGTTGATCGTTTAGGGAACAGTCGCTATCTAATGTTGATAGTTTAGATTCAGTCACTATCTAATGTTGATAGTTTAGATTCAGTCACTATCTAATGTTGATAGTTTAAACACAGTCAGTATCTAATGTTGATCGTTTAAAGACAGTCAGTATCTAATGTTGATATTTTTGACACAGTCACTATCTAATGATTGTTTAGACACAGTCACTATCTAATGTTGTGGTACGTTAAGTGATTTAGATGCACTATTGTAAAGTGGTTGTTCCACTGGATATCATAAGGTGAATGCACCAATTTGTAAGTCGCTCTGGATAAGAGCGTCTGCTAAATGACTTAAATGTAAATGTAATGTTGATCATTAAGGGAACAGTCACTATCTAATGATTATTTAGACACAGTCACTATTTAATGATTATTTAGACACAGTCACTATTTAATGCTGATCGTTTATGGAACAGTCACTATCTAATGTTGATAGTTTAGATTCAGTCACTATCTAATGTTGATAGTTTAAACACAGTCAGTATCTAATGTTGATCGTTTAAAGACAGTCAGTATCTAATGTTGATCGTTTAAAGACAGTCAGTATCTAATGTTGATATTTTCGACAAAGTCACTATCTAATGATTGTTTAGACACAGTCACTATCTAATGTTGATCATTTAGGGAACAGTCACTATCTAATGTTGATCGTTTAAACACAGTCAGTATCTAATGTTGATCGTTTAAACACAACCACTATATAATGTTGATAGTTTAAACACAGTCAGTATCTAATGTTGATCGTTTAAACACAACCACTATATAATGTTGATAGTTTAAACACAGTCAGTATCTAATGTTGATCGTTTAAACACAGTCAGTATCTAATGTTGATATTTTTGACACAGTCACTATCTAATGATTGTTTAGACACAGTCACTATCTAATGTTGATCATTAAGGGAACAGTCACTATCTAATGTTGATCATTTTGACACAGTCACTATCTAATGTTGATTGTTTAGGGAACAGTCACTATCTATTTTTTACATTTTAAACAAAGTCACTATCTAATGTTGATCGTTTAAACACAGTCACTATCTAATGTTGATTGTTTAGGGAACAGTCACTATCTATTTTTTACATTTTAAACAAAGTCACTATCTAATGTTGATAGTTTAGATACAGTCAGTATCTAATGTTGATCGTTTAAACACAGTCAGTATCTAATGTTGATATTTTTGACACAGTCACTATCTAATATTGATCATTTAGGGAACAGTCACTATCTAATGTTGATAGTTTAGACACAGTCAATAACTAATGTTGATAGTTTAGATACAGTCACTATCTAATGTTGATAGTTTAGACACAGTCACTATCTAATGTGGATAGTTTAGATATAGTCACTATCTAATGTTGATAGTTTAGACACAGTCACTATCTAATGTTGATAGTTTAGATATAGTCACTATCTAATGTTGATAGTTTAGATATAGTCACTATCTAATGTTGATAGTTTAGATATAGTCACTATCTAATGTTGATAGTTTAGACACAGTCAATAACTAATGTTGATAGTTTAGATACAGTCACTATCTAATGTTGATAGTTTAGACACAGTCACTATCTAATGTGGATAGTTTAGATATAGTCACTATCTAATGTTGATAGTTTAGATATAGTCACTATCTAATGTTGATAGTTTAGATACAGTCACTATCTAATGTTGATAGTTTAGATACAGTCACTATCTAATGTTGATAGTTTAGATACAGTCACTATCTACTGTTGATAGTTTATGGAACAGTCACTATCTAATGTTGATAGTTTAGATTCAGTCACTATCTACTGTTGATAGTTTATGGAACAGTCACTATCTAATGTTGATAGTTTAGATTCAATCACTATCTAATGTTGATTGTTTAAACACAGTCAGTATCTAATGTTGATATTTTTGACACAGTCACTATCTAATGTTGATCATTAAGTGAACAGTCACTATCTAATGTTGATAGTTTAGACACAGTCACTATCTAATGTGGATAGTTTAGGGAACAGTCATTTTGTGATGTTGATAGTTTAGACAGAGACGCTATCTAATGTTGATCGTTTAGGGAACAGTCGCTATCTAATGTTGATAGTTTAGATTCAGTCACTATCTAATGTTGATAGTTTAGATTCAGTCACTATCTAATGTTGATAGTTTAAACACAGTCAGTATCTAATGTTGATCGTTTAAAGACAGTCAGTATCTAATGTTGATATTTTTGACACAGTCACTATCTAATGATTGTTTAGACACAGTCACTATCTAATGTTGTGGTACGTTAAGTGATTTAGATGCACTATTGTAAAGTGGTTGTTCCACTGGATATCATAAGGTGAATGCACCAATTTGTAAGTCGCTCTGGATAAGAGCGTCTGCTAAATGACTTAAATGTAAATGTAATGTTGATCATTAAGGGAACAGTCACTATCTAATGATTATTTAGACACAGTCACTATTTAATGATTATTTAGACACAGTCACTATTTAATGCTGATCGTTTATGGAACAGTCACTATCTAATGTTGATAGTTTAGATTCAGTCACTATCTAATGTTGATAGTTTAAACACAGTCAGTATCTAATGTTGATCGTTTAAAGACAGTCAGTATCTAATGTTGATCGTTTAAAGACAGTCAGTATCTAATGTTGATATTTTCGACAAAGTCACTATCTAATGATTGTTTAGACACAGTCACTATCTAATGTTGATCATTTAGGGAACAGTCACTATCTAATGTTGATAGTTTAGACACAGTCAATATCTAATGTTGATTGTTTAGGGAACAGTCACTATCTAATGTTGATAATTTAATCACAGTCACTATCTGATGTTGATAGTTTAGGTAACAGTCACTATCTAATGTTGATTGTTTAGGGAACAGTCACTATCTAATGTTGATTGTTTAGGGAACAGTCACTATCTAATGTTGATTGTTTAGGGAACAGTCACTATCTAATGTTGATTGTTTAGGGAACAGTCACTATCTAATGTTGATAATTTAATCACAGTCACTATCTGATGTTGATAGTTTAGGGAACAGTCACTATCTAATGTTGATTGTTTAGGGAACAGTCACTATCTAATGTTGATCGTTTAGACACAGTCACTACCTTATGTCAATGTCGCAAATACATGGGAACAAACAGTTTTCATATTCATTATTTGTTTTACATTTGTTCATGTTCATTGGTTCTTGTTCATTTATTCATGATCATTTGTTCATGGTCATTGGCTCATGGTTAATAGTTAATGGTCAAATGAGTCGCTTATCTGACATTTTGACGGTCATTTGAGTTCAGTCTCAATTCCACTTCTAAATTCTGCTTCCAATTTTTTTGGAGCTTTGCTTCCACCTAGTGGCGAATAATGACCATTGTATTTTATATTTTCTGTTTACATTATTCTCTCTTTCTCTCTCTCTCTCAGGCGTTTAGAGTGGATGACAAGAAGAAGTTCACTTCTTTCAAGTCCTGTCTGAAGAAGGAGATCTCGTCAGGCAGATAGGTATATCTAGACTCTTTGTTTAATCCACAATAGAAGTATAGTTAATGCTATTTTGATTTGGAGATATAGATGCCACCATACCACATTATGATGGTCTTTGTTCCAGGTTCTTCTTCAAAGGAGCTTAATTTTTTATGAAGTAGATAGAACAATCTCTCTTTTCAACTAGTAATGTGGTACGTTAAGTCAGCTCCTGGGATGTGGTACATTAAGTCAGCTCCTGGGATGTGGTACATTAAGTCAGCTCCTGGAATGTGGTATGTTAAGTCAGCTCCTGGGATGTGGTACATTAAGTCATCTCCTGGGATGTGGTACATTAAGTCAGCTCCTGGGATGTGGTACGTTAAGTAATCTCCTGGGATGTGGTACATTAAGTCAGCTCCTGGGATGTGGTACATTAAGTCAGCTCCTGGGATGTGGTATGTTAAGTCAGCTCCTGGGATGTGGTACATTAAGTCAGCTCCTGGGATGTGGTATGTTAAGTCAGCTCCTGGGATGTGGTACGTTAAGTCAGCTCCTGGGATGTGGTATGTTAAGTCAGCTCCTTGGATGTGGTACATTAAGTCAGCTCCTGGGATGTGGTATGTTAAGTCAGCTCCTGGGATGTGGTATGTTAAGTCAGCTCCTGGGATGTGGTATGTTAAGTCATCTCCTGGGATGTGGTACGTTAAGTCATCTCCTGGGATGTGGTATGTTAAGTAATCTCCTGGGATGAAGTATGTTAAGTCATCTCCTGGGATGTGGTATGTTAAGGCAGCTCCTGGAATGTGGTATGTTAAGTCAGCTCCTGGGATGTGGTATGTTAAGTCAGCTCCTGGGATGTGGTACATTAAGTCATCTCCTGGGATGTGGTACATTAAGTCAGCTCCTGGGATGTGGTACGTTAAGTAATCTTCTGGGATGTGGTACATTAAGTCAGCTCCTGGGATGTGGTACATTAAGTCAGCTCCTGGGGTGTGGTATGTTAAGTCAGCTCCTGGGGTGTGGTATGTTAAGTCAGCTCCTTGGATGTGGTACATTAAGTCAGCTCCTGGGATGTGGTACATTAAGTCAGCTCCTGGGATGTGGTACATTAAGTCATCTCCTGGAATGTGGTATGTTAAGTCAGCTCCTGGAATGTGGTATGTTAAGTCAGCTCCTGGGATGTGGTATGTTAAGTCAGCTCCTGGGATGTGGTACATTAAGTCATCTCCTGGGATGTGGTACGTTAAGTAATCTCCTGGGATGTGGTACATTAAGTCAGCTCCTGGGATGTGGTACATTAAGTCAGCTCCTGGGGTGTGGTATGTTAAGTCAGCTCCTTGGATGTGGTACATTAAGTCAGCTCCTGGGATGTGGTATGTTAAGTCAGCTCCTGGGATGTGGTACATTAAGTCATCTCCTGGGATGTGGTACATTAAGTCAGCTCCTGGGATGTGGTATGTTAAGTCAGCTCCTGGGATGTGGTATGTTAAGTCAGCTCCTGGGATGTGGTATGTTAAGTCATCTCCTGGGATGTGGTACGTTAAGTCATCTCCTGGGATGTGGTATGTTAAGTCAGCTCCTGGGATGAAGTATGTTAAATCATCTCCTGGGATGAAGTATGTTAAGTCATCTCCTGGGATGTGGTATGTTAAGTCAGCTCCTGGCATGTGGTATGTTAAGTCATCTCCTGGCATGTGGTATGTTAAGTCATCTCCTGGGATGTGGTACATTAAGTCAGCTCCTGGGATGTGGTACATTAAGTCAGCTCCTGGGATGTGGTACGTTAAGTAATCTCCTGGGATGTGGTACGTTAAGTAATCTCCTGGGATGTGGTACGTTAAGTCAGCTCCTGGGATGTGGTACGTTAAGTCAGCTCCTGGGATGTGGTACGTTAAGTCAGCTCCTGGGATGTGGTACATTAAGTCAGCTCCTGGGATGTGGTATGTTAAGTCATCTCCTGGGAGGAGGTATGTTAAGTCATCTCCTGGGATGTAGTATGTTAAGTCATCTCCTGGGATGTAGTATGTTAAGTCATCTCCTGGGATGTAGTATGTTAAGTCATCTCCTGGGATGAAGTATGTTAAGTCATCTCCTGGGATGTGGTATGTTAAGTCATCTCCTGGGATGTAGTATGTTAAGTCATCTCCTGGGATGTAGTATGTTAAGTCATCTCCTGGGATGTAGTATGTTAAGTCATCTCCTGGGATGAAGTATGTTAAGTCATCTCCTGGGATGTGGTATGTTAAGTAATCTCCTGGGATGTAGTATGTTAAGTCATCTCCTGGGATGTGCTATGTTAAGTCATCTCCTGGGATGTAGTATGTTAAGTCATCTCCTGGGATGTAGTATGTTAAGTCATCTCCTGGGATGTAGTATGTTAAGTCATCTCCTGGGATGAAGTATGTTAAGTCATCTCCTGGGATGTGGTATGTTAAGTAATCTCCTGGGATGTAGTATGTTAAGTAATCTCCTGGGATGAAGTATGTTAAGTCAGCTCCTGGGATGAAGTATGTTAAGTAGCTCCTAGGATGTGGTACATTAAGCCAGCTCCTGGTATGTGTTAGAGTTCCACACTAACTCTTGTCAGCCTCAGCATTGAGTTATACTGTAATATTAAGTCCTGATTAACTGCTACCAGACACCAGCTTAACTCTGCATACATGAGCGGTCCGATTTAAACCCATAAGAATGTTTCACAGGAAAAAGACCATACTGCTCAAACAATGTGATGAAACAACACAAACAAGGCTGGCACTGGGTCCATTTACCTTACAAACTGATCTGCATGTTTTTACATGGGACTAAAATATAAAAACATCTTGTCTCCGAGTGTATTTTACAGAGCATAGTATAGAACATGGCATTCCAAATGGCATCCTATTCCCTTTATAGTGCGCTACATTATAAGGCTCTGGTCAAAAGTAGTGCATTATATAGGGAATAGGGTGCCATTTTGGATATAATCATAGAATGCATTGTTTTTCAATCTCTGCTATTTGTAGCCCATTCAGGGTCAAAGGTCATGGAGGAGTGTACACTACATGACCAAAAGTCATGACCAAAAGTCTGCTCGTCGAACATCTCATTCCAAAATAATGGGTATTAATATGTAGTTGGTCCCCCCTGGGAAGGCTTTCTACTAGATGTTGGAACAATGCTGCGGGGACTTGCTTCCATTCAGCCACAAGAGCATTAGTGAGGTTGGGCACTGATGTTGGGAAATTAGGCCTGGCTCGCAGTCTGCATTCCAATTCATCCCAAAGGTGTTCGATAGGGTTGAGGTCAGGGCTCTGTGCAGGCCAGTCAATTTCTTCCACAACGATCTCGACAAACCATTTCTGCATGGACCTCACTTTGAGCATGGGGGCATTGTCAAGCTGAAACAGGGACTTCCACAAACTGTTGCCACAAAGTTGTAATCACAGAATCATCTAGACCGTCATTGTATGCTGTAGCTTTAGGATTTCCCTTCACTGGAAGTAAGGGGTCTATCCCAAACCAGACCATTATTCCTCCTCCACCAAGCTTTACAGTTGGCACTATGCATTGGGAGATGTAGGCCAACCCAGTTTCGTCTATCGGACTGCCAGATGGTGAAGCGTGACTCATCACTCCAGAGAAGGCATATCCTCTCCTCCAGAGACCAATGGCGGCAAGCTTTACACATCTCCATGGCATTGCGCATGGTGACCTTAAGTTTGTGTGCGGCTGCTCGCCCATGGAAACCCATTTCATGAAGCTACCGACAAACAGTTTTTGTTTTGACATTGCTTCCAGAGGTAGATGACATCATTCTGTTTACTTCTGGCCCTTCTTTGGACACTGTGTTAACAACTATCCAGACAAGCTTCAATGCCATACAACTCTCCTTCCGTGGCCTCCAATTGCTCTTAAATACAAGTAAAACTAAATGCATGCTCTTCAACCGATCGCTGCCTGCACCTGCCCGCCCGTCCAGCATCACTACTCTGGACGGTTCTGACTTAGAATATGTGGACAACTACAAATACCTAGGTGTCTGTTTAGACTGTAAACTCTCCTTCCAGACTCACATCAAACATCTCCAATCCAAAGTTAAATCTAGAATTGGCTTCCTATTTCACAACAAAGCATCCTTCACTCATGCTGCCAAACATACCCTCGTAAAACTGACCATCCTACCGATCCTCGACTTCGGTGATGTCATTTACAAAATAGCCTCCAATACCCTACTCAATAAATTGGATGCAGTCTATCACAGTGCCATCCGTTTTGTCACCAAAGCCCCATATACTACCCACCACTGCGACCTGTATGCTCTCGTTGGCTGGCCCTCGATTTATACTCGTCGCCAAACCCACGGGCTCCAGGTCATCTACAAGACCCTGCTAGGTAAAGTCCCCCCTTATCTCAGCTCGCTGGTCACCATAGCAGCACCCACCTGTAGCACGCGCTCCAGCAGGTATATCTCTCTGGTCACCCCCAAAGCCAATTCCTCATTTGGCCGCCTCTCCTTCCAGTTCTCTGCGGCCAATGACTGGAACGAACTACAAAAATCTCTGAAACTGGAAACACTTATCTCACTCACTAACTTTAAGCACCAGCTGTCAGAGCAGCTCACGGATTACTGCACTTGTACATAGCCCATCTATAATTTAGCCCAAACAACTACCTCTTCCCCTACTGTATTTATTTATTTATTTTGTTTCTTTGCATCCCATTATTTATATTTCTACTTTGCACATTCTCCCACTGCAAATCTACCATTCCAGTGTTTTACTTGCTATATTGTATTTACTTCGCCACCATGGCCTTTTTTTGCCTTGACCTCCCTTATCTCACCTCATTTGCTCACATTGTATATAGACTTATTTTTCTACTGTATTATTGACTGTATGTTTGTTTTACTCCATGTGTAACTCTGTGTTGTTGTATGTTGAACTGCTTTGCTTTATCTTGGCCAGGTCGCAATTGTAAATGAGAACTTGTTCTCAACTTGCCTACCTGGTTAAATAAAGGTGAAATAAAAAATAAAAAAATAAAGTTTGGAAGTCGGTAGTGAGTGTTGCAACCGAGGACAGACAATTTTTACGCGTTACGCTCCTCAGCGCTCGGCCGTTCCATTCTGTGAGCTTATGTGGCCTACCTCTTCGCTGCTGAGCCATTGTTGCTCCTAGATGTTTCCACTTCATAATAACAGCAGCTCTAGCAGGGCAGAAATTTGACGAACTGACTTGTTGGAAAGGTGGCATCCTATGGTGGTGCCACGTTGAAAGTCATTGAGGTCTTCAGTAAGAACATTCTACTGCCAATGTTTTTCTATGGCGATTGCATGGCTGGGTCCTCGATTTGATACACCTGTCAGCAATGGATATGGCTGAATAGCCAAATCCTCTCATTTGAAGGGGTGTCCACATACTTTTGTATATATAGTGTATGTGCACATTTTAGACCGTTTCATTGGTCCTTAAATACAATATCCACCACCCAAGGGCACTGGGTCATGCAAAACAAACTTGCCCAATTATGTTGCTATACAAACACTAGATTGCTGATGCAATGTATTGGCCAATGAGAGGCTCTGAAGCCACCATCTTCCATATTGGTACTCCTCAGTAGGAGCAGTTCCTCCATAGGAATTAATGGAATTCTACAGTATTTGAATTTCATTTTTCAAGCACAAAATTACATGCATTTAAGTATTTCTTTCTTGTAGTGGTGACAGTAACTTTAGCACTCTAACCATTCTACTTTAAAGCTGAAATCCGCATAAGGGGAAACAGCGCCACTGTTCGCCCCAACACATTTGTTATTGTTTTTGTTTTGTTGATTAAACGGAGGAGAGGAGCATCCAGCATTGTGGTAAAAAAATAAAATTGTACATACACTGCTGTTCTATCGTGCGTGCAATGATGTTCAATGATGTTCAATGATGTGCAATGATGTTCAATGATGTGCAATGATGTTCAATGATGTGCAATGATGTGTAATGATGTTCATTGATGTTCATTGATGTTCAGTGATGCTCCATGATGTCCGAGGGGAAAAAGCTGTGTCATTGTTTGAAGTAGCTTCTTTGTTGTTGTAATATCTCAAATGGACGTGGCAGTTTCACCATTATGGATTCCAGCTTTAAGAAAAATGTTTTTGTATAATTTAAAAGTATGCGTCAAGGTGTCTAATACAATATACTACTGTGGGCTAAAACCAATGTAGACATCTAGTGTTTATATACTGTACATCATTGGTATGAGATTATGGCCAGGAGTTGTTCCTGAACACCTGATCTGACCAGGAAAAGCTCTGGGCCATCTAGGGATTCTTGAGGTTAGTTTATAATTAACTCAGCAGTACAGTTTCTTTCTCCAGTATTTTTATGTTGCCACTGAACAGGTCGATAGTGTTAGATGCTGTGTGTGCTATGTTCCTCAATGTATTCTTTAATAATTACTTTTCCTTTTGCAGATCACCAGCTGAATGTCCTGCACTCTCAGTCTGCACCCCCCTCTACCTGGATAGACTTCCCCTGATCCATGAAGATCATTCAAAACAACAGTACAGTTCATTTTGCTATCAATGTGAAGATGAGAGAAGGATAGATGAATGTGTCAGTCTCTGCATAGTGGTCTAAAAAGGTGAACTGAACTAGGATTCTCCCCACCTAGGCCTAGTTGGATGCTACTCGAGGTGTTTTCAAGTTGAGATTGATGTGAGAAAACAAAGGATTTCTCTGATGACCCTAAAAGTAAGCCATTTGAAATACCTGAAGTCTTAAGCTTGTTGTTCAGCTTTCAGTCTGAAATCAACAATATGTAGTGCTGTGATGTTAAATTGCATTGATGGTATTTTATTTTTCTACCAGATTGTTTAAAAACAAATGAAATCAGGGGACTGCTATGGATCAGGACTGGTTTAACACCTTCCTGGTCTTCTACAAGTCACACCAGCTGATAGGGTCACTGGAAACTCCAACCTATTGTTGTAACAGATTTATTCACCCAGGGTGAATATATTATTGATTCATCTATCTATCTATGTACAGTATTTATTCACCATTTTACCGTATTCATTTGTTATTCATTTGTTTGTTTATCACTGTAAGTCTCTGAAAAGGAACAACCCATTTGGTTGTTTTGTGGCTGGCAGGCTGTAGCTCTGACAGTGTGTGTAGTATTGTTCAGTGTGGTTCCCTCCCAGTCCTAAACCTGCTAATCTGCCTCTATGCATTGCTGACATACTTTCTCCAAGCCTGTCTGCAGCCCACTGCACAGATCAGCTTACGCAGGGGAGTGCAGCCTCCCTCTTGTGTTCTGTTCACATGGCTGCCTTCTGCAGCTCATTCTCAAATAACTCAGAGCCAGCTAGCTAACACCTTTCAAATGGGGGTTTTATCTCTGGGGTTCATTGTGTAAATAGAGGCAGCTAACTCCGTTAATAATTATTATAATCAAGAGTTTACTCTGATGTAATGGAGAAATTCAGTGTGTATATTAACTATACACACTATTCATACTAGGCCTATTCAGCCTACTGACAGGGATTCTATACAATGAGGACTATATTAATTTGCGGTAATTGTTTTTACTAAAGGCAAAATACAATGTTGAAATAACATGAGGTTACTGTTCAGAGGCATACCTGTGTTTATTTCCCAATGGGTTACCCAGGAAAATCTTGTTCTACTGTGTAACATCATGACATATATATTTTAAAATGTCAAATATAGTGTATATGCATTTCAGTGATGTTTTCTAGAGACTGTAGTTCTGATCTGAAGTGGTGCATTTCAGTGATGTTTTCTAGAGACTGTAGTTCTGATCTGAAGTGGTGCATTTCAGTGATGTTTTCTAGAGACTGTAGTTCTGATCTGAACTGGTGCATTTCAGTGATGTTTTCTAGAGACTGTAGTTCTGATCTGAACTGGTGCATTTCCTGCTTGAATAGATACTTGGGTCTCTATTAAATCCGTATCACAGAAATTAAGCATTAGTGTGGTTGGAATTTAAGGCAATGTTCCTGTGTTAGCAGAGACTGCATTCATTGTAAACGCTGCAGATGTCGGCTCAATAGGAAATGGCCTTTACGTGTTTAGCATGCTATCTGTAATGCTCCAGCGATACAGATTGAACATAGCCCTTGGTTTGCTAGTTCCAATGTCTAACAATATTATCTCGTATGTTACATATTAAATCAAATAAATGGTTTTGTCTAATTAGCCTACTTCTTTGCATGGTATAACAGAATACATTAGTAATGTGAATATCCTACATCTCCTCAAAGTTTACCTCTTTTGAATGATGTTTGGAAGTCATGTGGATGACAGCTCTCTCTACAGAACTGTGCTTAAATGATCAAATGGATTACACAGGCTGTTGCAGGCTGTTACATTGACTTGGTAAATAAAGATGTTAAGAACAATCAATAGCTCTGTGTCATTTTTGTTCTGGATTGCACACACACGCACACACGCACGCACACACACACACTTGAACAACCCCTGACCTCTAAGGAAATATTTGGTTGATGTTTTCACACAAGTCAGCTAATTACCAGCTGACTGTGTCACACATTCCTCACACATTTGAAACAGAGTGGCTATATATTATTACCAGCATATGCACAGACAGCTCTGTTTTACTTATTGACATAAAAGACAATCAAATAGGCCTATTCTACAAAAAGGCACATTTAATGAAGCATAAGGTCTGAGAATTGTTTTCTCCATCATACACTGTAGGCCTACTTTCACCAACGTTAGATCTATGGCAAGACAACATTAAAAACAACTTAAATGGTGATTCACATTCTTTTCTCTGCATCAATGGTCAGAGCCTCAATTGGATCATTCCAAAGAATAAAAATGTGTTTGCAGCATCCCACGAACGTCATGGCAACTTGGTGAAAAGGGGTGGTGCTGACTATTTTGCAGCGCAGAGAGGAACGAGAGACGTCGCGCTGCCGCTCTCTGCGAAACGAGGTGGGGGCAGCAGAACAGAAGTGCTACGTCCTGGCTGTCGATCATACGCGATTTACAGGCAGTAATGAAGTGACAGACAGACAAAAACTTAATGTCAAACAAATGGTGTCTAAATAGAATATGGCGCCGTCGGGCTCGCGTAGTATCAAACGGAGCTGTCAGACAGTTTTGTATTGGATTCCAGTTATTTTTATCACCCTCATAGTGGCTTGGTCTTACTACGCGTATGTTGTACAGCTCTGCATAGGTAAGGATAACTCCACTATCGGCACAGTATGGGTTTTAACGCTTATAGGATACTGTGGAAGCCTTGCAGTGCCCTTATAACCGATGTGACCATGTGTTTTTCCCTGCTCCAGTGCTGCGTCTCATTTCAGCGTTCACTCATTTTGGTCCTGTCTGATTTTACATGCACAACTATTTGTTTATGCAGGTGCTTGTAGTTCACAGTACCAATTTGTATCATAATTACAAGACAAAGTTATTCTGGACACATGTTCATGAATATGTTGGTTCATGGAAGTCTCCCATAAAAACTGTTGAGTCACAGCTATAACTGAAATAGATTACATTAGTTGCACATGTGTTAAACAATATGGGGAGCATATAATGTGTGATCATAATAAATTAATGACAGTAGAAATGTAAATATTGGTTGTTTATATATGGGCTGAGTTTTATATTATTCAATAATATTGGTAATGTGTTTGATTATCTCAAAGAATCTCTCATATATGTAAAGCCATTTATTATAATCCAAACAACTATACAAAAACAATCCCTGAGGAAATTGAAGGGTGTATATCAACTTGTAGTGTGTCTGTACAACATTCAAGTTTTGGTCCGCTTAAAAATTGTATGACCATGAAAATTCAAGCCCCCTCCATTTGAGTTCCTCTCCAGGTGAAAAATCACCTCACAAGGATGGGTTTAAAGATTAATGGCCTGGACCAGAGCCATATATATATATATATATATATATATATATATATATATATATATATATATATATATATATATATATATATATATATATATATATATATATATATATATAATGTATGTATGTGACTGTACTATCCTGTGCCTGTATGGAGGGATTATATGTACGTACTACTACTTCATACAGCTCTGACAACATTTGTTACATGTGTTCATGTGTCGCATATTCACCACAACACTTTGACGTCTAAGGGCCCTGGTCAAAAGTAGTCCCCTATAGGGTGCCATTTCGGACATTTAGTTCCCCCTCCCATAGCTTTCAAGGCTGTTTTTTAGACCGCCAATGTTAAATTTTGTTAAATTATAGTGTAAAAGAGCATAATATTACACAACATATTGAATTGGCCTGAATAGGGATACTGATTCCTGAGGTGAGGAGCTCTGTGTGTGTCAGAAGAAACCAGGGCCAGCCCACTCCTTGCTCTATTTGGCAGTATGTCAGGTCACCACCTCCTCTGCAAATGGACTCTGCATTTACCAAGAAGCATCACACGCAAACTAGTCTGGATTGAAAGAGCAGTGGTTGCAAAGTATCGTTTTTGAATGTTGCTATGCTTGTACTATCATCAGTCTATTGTCCAATCAATTCCTTTTCTGTTTGACACGCACATTGTTTTTAGCTTAGTCTTTTGGACTTAACAACAACCATGTCAGCTGACTTTGAGCTAATATTCCACAAAGGGTGAATAATGCCCTGTTTTGACCATGTCTTTGGCATTCTGCCCTAATTTCTTTTTGTTCTGTATAAATAGCCCTAAAATACAGTATCTGTAAACAGACCATAAATGTCTTCCTTTTTGTTTTCTTCTAAAGCTGTGAGTGCTATTATTTGATACAATATCAGTACTTGTTGCATTTACAACTTGTCTAAGTCATATCATCCACTGATTTCAGTCAGAGCATGGCTGTGGATTGACTGCATTGTTTGAATGGAATGTTGGCATATTAGCAGTTAATTTGGAAAATGAATGGATCATTCCTCTAAAACTGTCTGGCTAGCTAGCTAACATACAGTGCAGATAAACTCTTCAAATGTATTATTTTACACAATATCTTATCACAGCACTAGCAAACAATGGTTGACCAACTCCCTTACCAAAATGGCTGACCTTTATCCCATCTTAAGAAGGTTCATTTCCATTCTAGTACTCTAATTCCTAATTCTATGGTCTCAAGTGAGAGTGTTGCTGCCCTAATTCTAAACCGCTGCACTACAGTGTCTCAAGTGAGAGTGTTGCTGCCCTAATTCTACACTGCTGCACTACAGTGTCTCAAGTGAGAGTGTTGCTGCCCTAATTCTACACTGCTGCACTACAGTGTCTCAAGTGAGAGTGTTGCTGCCCTAATTCTACACCGCTGCACTACAGTGTCTCAAGTGAGAGTGTTGCTGCCCTAATTCTACACCGCTGCACTACAGTGTCTCAGGTGAGAGTGTTGCTGTCATCATTTTGAGTTCCCCTCCCAGCCAGCCCAGGCATCAGTCCAGTCAGGTTGACCCTCCCAGCCAGCCCAGTCATCAGCCCAGTCAGGTTGACCCTCCCAGCCAGCCCAGTCAGCAGTCCAGTCAGGTTGACCCTCCCAGCCAGCCCAGGCATCAGTCCAGTCAGGTTGACCCTCCCAGCCAGCCCAGGCATCAGTCCAGTCAGGTTGACCCTCCCAGCCAGCCCAGTCATCAGCCCAGTCAGGTTGACCCTCCCAGCCAGCCCAGTCAGCAGTCCAGTCAGGTTGACCCTCCCAGCCAGCCCAGGCATCAGCCCAGTCAGGTTGACCCTCCCAGCCAGCCCAGTCATCAGCCCAGTCAGGTTGACCCTCCCAGCCAGCCCAGTCATCATCCCAGTCAGGTTGACCCTCCCAGCCAGCCCAGTCATCAGCCCAGTCAGGTTGACCCTCCCAGCCAGCCCAGTCATCAGCCCAGTCAGGTTGACCCTCCCAGCTAGCCCAGTCATCATCCCAGTCAGGTTGACCCTCCCAGCCAGCCCAGTCATCAGCCCAGTCAGGTTGACCCTCCCAGCCAGCTCAGTCATCAGCCCAGTCAGGTTGACCCTCCCAGCCAGCCCAGTCAGGTTGACCCTCCCAGCCAGCCCAGTCATCAGCCCAGTCAGGTTGACCCTCCCAGCCAGCCCAGTCATCAGCCCAGTCAGGTTGACCCTCCCAGCCAGCCCAGTCATCAGCCCAGTCAGGTTGACCCTTCCAGCCAGCCCAGTCATCAGCCCAGTCAGGTTTACCCTCCCAGCCAGCCCAGTCATCATCCCAGTCAGGTTGACCCTCCCAGCCAGCCCAGTCATCATCCCAGTCAGGTTGACCCTCCCAGCCAGCCCAGTCATCAGCCCAGTCAGGTTGACCCTCACCTCCTGTTTCCTTCCTGCTGTTCTAAATAATATCTAAAACAGGTCAACATTCCCCGTTTGTCTTAGAACACAATATTATGGCCAGTAACAGAGTCAATCACTTTGTCAAAACCCTTCTCTACCCCGGAGGTAAGAAAGGCTGAAAATCTCTGACCGGCCCTATAGAGTTATTCCTAACCATGTGGCCTGACCAGGAAACACAGGGGCTCAAGTAAAGTTCTCAGCGGATGTTGTTAAGTAATTGATTCATCTGTTATTATCAATGCTTTTAGTGCATACAACTAATATGATAGTTTGATATTGGCATTGACTGTAAAATTATTATTTTTATATATATTTGTAATTTTCTTCTATCTGCAATGAAACCAGTAAGATATGACTAGAAGTGTTGTTGCCTGCGGCCAGCATGTGGTGTGATGAGGTCCAGAGATAACTGTAGGAGGGTATCGTCAGCTGATCCCTCTGTTAATCCCATTGTCTGACTCGCATGCAATCTCTGCCTGACCCAGATTTCCTTAAAATTATCTTTAATAAATGGCAGCAGGGTCTTTAAAGTTGACAAAATGTTAGTCACATATCTGTGACAGTGGAGGCTCATCAGAGGAGGAAGGGGAGGACCATCCTCCTCAGTGAATTTCATAAAGATAAAAATAGTGAAACATTCAAAAAGTTATCCTTTTTTAGATAAAACTATACTAAATATATTCACGTCAACAAATAATTGATTAAAACACACTGTTTCGCAATGAAGGTCTACAGTAGTTTCCGTCCTCCTCTGGGTACATTGACTTCAATATAAAACCTAGGAGGCTCATGGTTCTCACCGCCTTCTATAGACTTACACAATAATTCTGACAACTTCTGGAGGATTTCCTCCAACCTATTAGAGCTCTTGCAGCATGAACTGACATGTTGTCCACCCAATCAAAGGATCAGAGAATCAATCTACACTACATGACCAAAAGTATGTGGAAACCTGCTTGTCGAAAATCTTGTTCCAAAATCATGGGTATTAATATGGAGTTGGTCCCCCCTTTGCTGCTATAATAGCCTCCACTCTTCTGGGAAGGCTTACCACTAGATGTTGGAACATTGCTGCGGGGACTTGCTTCCATTCAGCCACAAGAGCATTAGTGAGGTTGGGCACTGATGTTGGGCGATTAGGCCTGGCTCGCAGTTGGCATTCCAATTCATCCCAAAGGTGTTCGACGGGGTTGAGGTCAGGGCTCTGTGCAGGCCAGTCAATTTCTTGCACACTGATCTCGACAAACCATTTCTGCATGGACCTCGCTTTGTGTACGGGGGCAGGAAAGGGCCTTCCCTAAACTGTTGCTACAAAGTTGGAAGCACAGAATCATCTAGAATGTCATTGTATTCTGTAGCGTTAAGATTCCCCTTTACTAAGGGGGGCCTAGCCCAAACCATGAAAAACAGCCCCAGACTGTTATTCCTCCTCTACCAAACTTTACAGTTGGCACTATGCATTCGGGCAGGTGGTGTTCTCCTGGCATCCGCCAAACCAGAATCCTCCGTTGGACAGCCAGATGGTGAAATGTGATTCATCACTCCAGAGAATGCATTTCCACTGCTCCAGAGTCCAATGGCGGTGAGCTTTACACCACTCCAGCGACACTTGGCAATGCGCATGGTGATCAATTCTTGTTCTGATGTTGCTTCCAGAGGCAGTTTGGAACTCGGTAGTTAGTGTTGCAACCGAGGACAGACGATTTTTAAGCGATAAGCGCTTCAGCACTCGGCGGTCCTGTCCTGTGAGATTTTGTGGCCTACCACTTCGCAGCTGAGCCGTTGTTGCTCCTAGACGTTTCCACTTCAGAATAACAGCACTTACAGTTGACCAGGGCAGCTCTAGCAGGGCAGAAATTTTACGAACTGACTTTTTTGGAAGGTGGTATCCTATGATGGTGCCACGTTGAAAGTCACTGAGCTCTTCACCATTCTATTGCCAATGTTTGTCTATGGAGTTTGTATGGCTGTGTACTCAATTTTATACACCTCCCAGCAACGGGTGTGTCTGAAATAGCCGAATCCACTCATTTTAAGTGGTGTCCACATACTTTTGTATATATAGTGTAGTACTGATAGCATAAGCTACAGCTAGCTAGTACTACAGTGCATAAAATGTGGTGAGTAGTTGACTCAAAGAGAGAAAGACAATAGTTTAACAGTTTTGAACAACTTAATGTATTCCTAAATTAAGGAGAAGCAAAAGAGAGAGAGAGACAGATTGAGATTTAGTTGTATTTTTAAAAAACTTTCACTTAGCAAGTGAATGTAGCTAGCTAGTTTAACCTACTCAAACACCTGACTCAAACAGAGAGGGATGCTACGTTAGCTAGCTATGGCTATCCAGCACTGGATGGATGAGAGACAGCTAGTTCACCTGTGAAGTCCTTGTGTCGCAGACCTGGCTCTGTTGCAATAGCAGGATGCACGCACGCACGCACACACGCACGCACGCAAGCACCCCACACACAGCCAGTTTCAGTTGCTCAGATCATCTTCCCTCGGCTCTGACTGTATGTTGTGCAGACTGCAGTGTGCTCTGAGCAGGCTCAGGGATGGAACTTAAGAATGTTGGGCACTGGCCAGCCAGGCTAGTAGACTACCATTTTTACTAGCCCGGGTCTAAAATCTGTGCCATGCGATATTTGAAAAGACAACATTTCTCTAGGCGGCAGGCTAGTTTGGTCCATTTTCTACTAGCCCGGTTGAACAGTACTAGCCTCAGGCTAGCTAGCTAGCTTAATATCCATCCCTGGGTGTGCTACTTCAAGGGCTTTTTAAAACTGGAAGGAACAAGGATGATGAGCTCTTGGGGAACTATGTGTTGCCTATTTATTTTATTAGTTATGTGTAGGATGCTGTGTCTCAATTAGGGAGCTGGTCCTGTCTTTTCGGGGCTGTTCATATTGTTTATTAGGTGTGTGTTCATGCTGTTGATGTATATTAGGTGTGTGTTAATGCTGTTGATGTGTATTAGGTGTGTGTTAATGCTGTTGATGTGTATTAGGTGTGTGTTAATGCTGTTTATATGTGTATTAGGTGTGTGTTAATGCTGTTTATGTGTGTTAATGCTGTTGATGTGTATTAGGTGTGTGTTAATGCTGTTTATATGTGTATTAGGTGTGTGTTAATGCTGTTGATGTGTATTAGGTGTGTGTTAATGCTGTTTATGTGTGTTAATGCTGTTGATGTGTATTAGGTGTGTGTTAATGCTGTTGATGTGTGTTAATGCTGTTGATGTGTATTAGGTGTGTGTTAATGCTGTTGATGTGTGTTAATGCTGTTGATGTGTATTAGGTGTGTGTTAATGCTGTTGATGTGTGTTAATGCTGTTGATGTGTATTAGGTGTGTGTTAATGCTGTTGATGTGTGTTAATGCTGTTGATGTGTATTAGGTGTGTGTTAATGCTGTTTATGTGTGTTAATGCTGTTGATGTGTATTAGGTGTGTGTTAATGCTGTTGATGTGTGTTCATGCTGTTGATGTGTATTAGGTGTGTGTTAATGCTGTTGATGTGTATTAGGTGTGTGTTAATGCTGTTGATGTGTATTAGGTGTGCATTGGTGCTGTTGGTGTGTATTAAGCAGGGGTTGGAACCTACATTATTTTTGTTCTAAACAAACTTTTTTTTTTTACGTTCCACTCCACCAATCATGCAGTGCCGATAGCAATGAGAATTGAGCAGATTGCTATGAAGTGGGCAAGCTATAGCTCAGTGAGTTGTTTACATGTGTGATGGAAAGACACGTGCGAGATGCATCGGACATTTTGCGGGTGGGGAGAGAATGAGAGAGCAGGTCCGGCTCCAGGATGACATGCCTGAGGTGACATTTTAAATACATGGGTGGGCACAACTAGTATTGCTTTATGAGCCCTAATAAAACAAGGTAGATTGGTCCTACTGCTGTTGAAATGTACAAAAATGTATTTGAAATGTAGCCTTACACATCAACAACCATTGTTTTGTATAATGGCACAAGAAAGATATGCACCCCATTATGACATACAAGTGTATACAAAAATGCAGCCGTAGCTGCCGTAGGCCTACACATAATACAAAATGCAGCCGTAGACCTACACATAATACAAAATGCAGCCGTAGGCCTACACATAATACAAAATGCAGCCGTAGACCTACACATAATAAAAAATGCAGCCGTAGGCCTACACATAATACAAAATGCAGCCGTAGACCTACACATAATACAAAATGCAGCCGTAGACCTACACATAATACAAAGTGCAGCAGTAGCTGCCGTAGACCTACACATAATACAAAATGCAGCCGTAGACCTACACATAATACAAAGTGCAGCAGTAGCTGCCGTAGACCTACACATAATACAAAATGCAGCCGTAGGTCTACAGATAATACAAAATGCAGCCGTAGACCTACACATAATACAAAATGCAGCCGTAGACCTACACATAATACAAAATGCAGCCGTAGGCCTACACATAATACAAAATGCAGCTGTAGACCTACACATAATACAAAATGCAGCCGTAGCTGCCCTAGACCTACACATAATACAAAATGCAGCCGTAGGCCTACACATAATACAAAATGCAGCCGTAGGTCTACACATAATACAAAATGCAGCCGTAGGTCTACACATAATACAAAATGCAGCCGTAGGCCTACAGATAATACAAAATGCAGCCGTAGACCTACACATAATACAAAATGCAGCCGTAGCCCTACACATAATACAAAATGCAGCTGTAGACCTACACATAATACAAAATGCAGCCGTAGCTGCCCTAGACCTACACATAATACAAAATGCAGCCGTAGGCCTACACATAATACAAAATGCAGCCGTAGGCCTACACATAATACAAAATGCAGCCGTAGGTCTACACATAATACAAAATGCAGCCGTAGACCTAAACATAATACAAAATGCAGCCGTAGCTGCCCTAGACCTACACATAATACAAAATGCAGCAGTAGGTCTACACATAATACAAAATGCAGCCGTAGCTGCCGTAGGCCTACACATAATACAAAACGCAGCCGTAGACCTACACATAATAAAAAATGCAGCCGTAGGTCTATACATAATACAAAATGCAGCCGTAGACCTACACATAATGCAAAATGCAGCCGTAGGTCTACACATAATACAAAATGCAGCCGTAGGCCTACACATAATACAAAATGCAGCCGTAGGTCTACACATAATACAAAATGCAGCCGTAGGCCTACATATAATACAAAATGCAGCCGTAGGTCTACACATAATACAAAATGCAGCCGTAGGTCTACACATAATACAAAATGCAGCCGTAGGTCTACACATAATACAAAATGCAGCCGTAGCTCTACACATAATACAAAATGCAGCCGTAGGTCTACACATAATACAAAATGCAGCCGTAGGTCTACACATAATACAAAATGCAGCCGTAGGCCTACACATAATACAAAATGCAGCCGTAGCTGCCGTAGGCCTACACATAATACAAAATGCAGCCGTAGCTGCCGTAGGTCTACACATAATTCAAAATGCAGCCGTAGACCTACACATAATACAAAATGCAGCCGTAGGCCTACACATAATACAAAATGCAGCCGTAGGTCTACAAATAATACAAAATGCAGCCGTAGGCCTACACATAATACAAAATGCAGCCGTAGGTCTACACATAATACAAAATGCAGCCGTAGGCCTACACATAATACAAAATGCAGCCGTAGGCCTACACATAATACAAAATGCAGCCGTAGGCCTACACATAATACAAAATGCAGCCGTAGGCCTACACATAATACAAAATGCAGCCGTAGGCCTACACATAATACAAAATGCAGCCGTAGGTCTACACATAATACAAAATGCAGCCGTAGGTCTACACATAATACAAAATGCAGCCGTAGGCCTACACATAATACAAAATGCAGCCGTAGGCCTACACATAATACAAAATGCAGCCGTAGCTGCCGTAGGTCTACACATAATACAAAATGCAGCCGTAGACCTACACATAATACAAAATGCAGCCGTAGCTGCCGTAGGTCTACAAATAATACAAAATGCAGCCGTAGACCTACACATAATACACAATGCAGCCGTAGGTCTACAAATAATACAAAATGCAGCCGTAGACCTACACATAATACAAAATGCAGCCGTAGACCTACACCTAATAAAAAATGCAGCCGTAGCTGCCGTAGGCCTACCCATAATACAAAATGCAGCCGTAGGTCTACCCATAATACAAAATGCAGCCGTAGGTCTACACATAATACAAAATGCAGCCGTAGGCCTACACATAATACAAAATGCAGCAGTAGGTCTACACATTATACAAAATGCAGCCGTAGGTCTACACATAATACAAAATGCAGCCGTAGGTCTACACATAATACAAAATGCAGCCGTAGGCCTACACATAATACAAAATGCAGCCGTAGGCCTACACAATACAAAATGCAGCCGTAGGTCTACACATAATACAAAATGCAGCCGTAGACCTACACATAATACAAAATGCTGCCGTAGACCTACACATAATACAAAATGCAGCCGTAGACCTACACATAATACAAAATGCAGCCGTAGACCTACACATAATACAAAATGCAGCCGTAGGCCTACACATAATACAAAATGCAGCCGTAGGCCTACACATAATACAAAATGCAGCCGTAGGCCTACACATAATACAAAATGCAGCCGTAGACCTACACATAATACAAAATCCAGCCGTAGACCTACACATAATACAAAATGCAGCCGTAGGCCTACACATAATACAAAATGCAGCCGTAGACCTACACATAATACAAAATGCAGCCGTAGCTGCCGTAGGCCTACACATAATACAAAATGCAGCCGTAGGCCTACACATAATACAAAATGCAGCCGTAGCAGCCGTAGACCTACACATAATACAAAATGCAGCCGTAGGTCTACACATAATACAAAATGCAGCCGTAGGTCTACACATAATACAAAATGCAGTCGTAGCAGCCGTAGGCCTACGCATAATACAAAATGCAGCCGTAGCCCTACACATAATTCAAAATGCAGCCGTAGGCCTACACATAATACAAAATGCAGCCGTAGGCCTACACATAATACAAAATGCAGCCGTAGCTGCCGTAGGTCTACACATAATACAAAATGCAGCCGTAGACCTACAGATAATACAAAATGCAGCCGTAGCTGCCGTAGGTCTACAAATAATACAAAATGCAGCCGTAGACCTACACATAATACACAATGCAGCCGTAGGTCTACAAATAATACAAAATGCAGCCGTAGACCTACACATAATACAAAATGCAGCCGTAGACCTACACATAATAAAAAATGCAGCCGTAGGTCTGCACATAATACAAAATGCAGCCGTAGGCCTACACATAATACAAAATGCAGCAGTAGGTCTACACATTATACAAAATGCAGCCGTAGGTCTACACATAATACAAAATGCAGCCGTAGGTCTACACATAATAGAAAATGCAGCCGTAGGCCTACACATAATACAAAATGCAGCCGTAGGCCTACACATAATACAAAATGCAGCCGTAGACCTACACATAATACAAAATGCAGCCGTAGACCTACACATAATACAAAATGCAGCCGTAGACCTACACATAATACAAAATGCAGCCGTAGACCTACACATAATACAAAATGCAGCCGTAGGCCTACACATAATACAAAATGCAGCCGTAGACCTACACATAATACAAAATGCAGCCGTAGACCTACACATAATACAAAATGCAGCCGTAGGCCTACACATAATACAAAATGCAGCCGTAGACCTACACATAATACAAAATGCAGCCGTAGCTGCCGCAGGCCTACACATAATACAAAATGCAGCCGTAGGCCTACACTTAATACAAAATGCAGCCGTAGCAGCCGTAGACCTACACATAATACAAAATGCAGCCGTAGACCTACACATAATACAAAATGCAGCCGTAGGTCTACACATAATACAAAATGCAGCCGTAGCAGCCGTAGGCCTACACATAATACAAAATGCAGCCGTAGGCCTACACATAATTCAAAATGCAGCCGTAGGCCTACACATAATACAAAATGCAGCCGTAGCTGCCGTAGGCCTACACATAATACAAAATGCAGCCGTAGGCCTACACATAATACAAAATGCAGCCGTAGCTGCCGTAGGCCTATACATAATACAAAATGCAGCCGTAGGCCTACACATAATACAAAATGCAGCCGTAGCAGCCGTAGACCTACACATAATACAAAATGCAGCCGTAGACCTACACATAATACAAAATGCAGCCGTAGGTCTACACATAATACAAAATGCAGCCGTAGCAGCCGTAGGCCTACGCATAATACAAAATGCAGCCGTAGGCCTACACACAATTCAAAATGCAGCCGTAGGCCTACACATAATACAAAATGCAGCCGTAGGCCTACACATAATACAAAATGCAGCCGTAGCTGCCGTAGGTCTACACATAATACAAAATGCAGCCGTAGCTGCCGTAGGTCTACAAATAATACAAAATGCAGCCGTAGACCTACACATAATACACAATGCAGCCGTAGGTCTACAAATAATACAAAATGCAGCCGTAGACCTACACATAATACAAAATGCAGCCGTAGACCTACACATAATAAAAAATGCAGCCGTAGCTGCCGTAGGCCTACCCATAATACAAAATGCAGCCGTAGGTCTACCCATAATACAAAATGCAGCCGTAGGTCTACACATAATACAAAATGCAGCCGTAGGCCTACACATAATACAAAATGCAGCAGTAGGTCTACACATTATACAAAATGCAGCCGTAGGTCTACACATAATACAAAATGCAGCCGTAGGCCTACACATAATACAAAATGCAGCCGTAGGCCTACACATAATACAAAATGCAGCCGTAGGCCTACACATAATACAAAATGCAGCCGTAGACCTACACATAATACAAAATGCAGCCGTAGACCTACACATAATACAAAATGCAGCCGTAGACCTACACATAATACAAAATGCAGCCGTAGACCTACACATAATACAAAATGCAGCCGTAGGCCTACACATAATACAAAATGCAGCCGTAGACCTACACATAATACAAAATGCAGCCGTAGACCTACACATAATACAAAATGCAGCCGTAGGCCTACACATAATACAAAATGCAGCCGTAGACCTACACATAATACAAAATGCAGCCGTAGCTGCCGCAGGCCTACACATAATACAAAATGCAGCCGTAGGCCTACACTTAATACAAAATGCAGCCGTAGCAGCCGTAGACCTACACATAATACAAAATGCAGCCGTAGACCTACACATAATACAAAATGCAGCCGTAGGTCTACACATAATACAAAATGCAGCCGTAGCAGCCGTAGGCCTACACATAATACAAAATGCAGCCGTAGGCCTACACATAATTCAAAATGCAGCCGTAGGCCTACACATAATACAAAATGCTGCCGTAAGCCTACACATAATACAAAATGCAGCCGTAGGCCTACACATAATAAAAAATGCAGCCGTAGCTGCCGTAGGCCTACACATAATACAAAATGCAGCCATAGGACTACAAATAATACAAAATGCAGCCGTAGGCCTACACATAATACAAAATGCAGCCGTAGCTGCCGTAGGCCTACACATAATACAAAATGCAGCCGTAGGCCTACACATAATACAAAATGCAGCCGTAGGCCTACACATAATACAAAATGCAGCCGTAGGTCTACACATAATACAAAATGCAGCCGTAGGCCTACAGATAATACAAAATGCAGCCGTAGACCTACACATAATACAAAATTAGGCCGTAGGCCTACACATAATACAAAATGCAGCTGTAGACCTACACATAATACAAAATGCAGCCGTAGCTGCCCTAGACCTACACATAATACAAAATGCAGCCGTAGGCCTACACATAATACAAAATGCAGCCGTAGGCCTACACATAATACAAAATGCAGCCGTAGGTCTACACATAATACAAAATGCAGCCGTAGACCTACACATAATACAAAATGCAGCCGTAGCTGCCCTAGACCTACACATAATACAAAATGCAGCAGTAGGTCTACACATAATACAAAATGCAGCCGTAGCTGCCGTAGGCCTACACATAATACAAAACGCAGCCGTAGACCTACACATAATAAAAAATGCAGCCGTAGGTCTATACATAATACAAAATGCAGCCGTAGACCTACACATAATACAAAATGCAGCCGTAGGTCTACACATAATACAAAATGCAGCCGTAGGCCTACACATAATACAAAATGCAGCCGTAGGTCTACACATAATACAAAATGCAGCCGTAGGCCTACATATAATACAAAATGCAGCCGTAGGTCTACACATAATACAAAATGCAGCCGTAGCTCTACACATAATACAAAATGCAGCCGTAGGTCTACACATAATACAAAATGCAGCCGTAGGTCTACACATAATACAAAATGCAGCCGTAGGCCTACACATAATACAAAATGCAGCCGTAGCTGCCGTAGGCCTACACATAATACAAAATGCAGCCGTAGCTGCCGTAGGTCTACACATAATTCAAAATGCAGCCGTAGACCTACACATAATACAAAATGCAGTCGTAGGCCTACACATAATTCAAAATGCAGCCGTAGACCTACACATAATACAAAATGCAGTCGTAGGCCTACACATAATACAAAATGCAGTCGTAGGCCTACACATAATACAAAATGCAGCCGTAGGTCTACAAATAATACTAAATGCAGCCGTAGACCTACAGATAATACAAAATGCAGCCGTAGCTGCCGTAGGTCTACAAATAATACAAAATGCAGCCGTAGACCTACACATAATACACAATGCAGCCGTAGGTCTACAAATAATACAAAATGCAGCCGTAGACCTACACATAATACAAAATGCAGCCGTAGACCTACACATAATAAAAAATGCAGCCGTAGCTGCCGTAGGCCTACTCATAATACAAAATGCAGCCGTAGGTCTACCCATAATACAAAATGCAGCCGTAGGTCTACACATAATACAAAATGCAGCCGTAGGCCTACACATAATACAAAATGCAGCAGTAGGTCTATACATTATACAAAATGCAGCCGTAGGTCTACACATAATACAAAATGCAGCCGTAGGTCTACACATAATACAAAATGCAGCCGTAGGCCTACACATAATACAAAATGCAGCCGTAGGCCTACACATAATACAAAATGCAGCCGTAGACCTACACATAGTACAAAATGCAGCCGTAGACCTACACATAATACAAAATGCAGCCGTAGACCTACACATAATACAAAATGCAGCCGTAGACCTACACATAATACAAAATGCAGCCGTAGCTGCCGCAGGCCTACACATAATACAAAATGCAGCGGTAGGCCTACACTTAATACAAAATGCAGCCGTAGCAGCCGTAGACCTACACATAATACAAAATGCAGCCGTAGAGCTACACATAATACAAAATGCAGCCGTAGGTCTACACATAATACAAAATGCAGCCGTAGCAGCCGTAGGCCTACACATAATACAAAATGCAGCCGTAGGCCTACACATAATTCAAAATGCAGCCGTAGGCCTACACATAATACAAAATGCTGCCGTAAGCCTACACATAATACAAAATGCAGCCGTAGGCCTACACATAATACAAAATGCAGCCGTAGCTGCCGTAGGCCTACACATAATACAAAATGCAGCCATAGGACTACAAATAATACAAAATGCAGCCGTAGGCCTACACATAATACAAAATGCAGCCGTACCTGCCGTAGGCCTACACATAATACAAAATGCAGCCGTAGGCCTACACATAATACAAAATGCAGCCGTAGACCTACACATAATACAAAATGCAGCCGTAGGCCTACACATAATACAAAATGCAGCCGTAGGTCTACACATAATACAAAATGCAGCCGTAGGCCTACAGATAATACAAAATGCAGCCGTAGACCTACACATAATACAAAATTCAGCCGTAGGCCTACACATAATACAAAATGCAGCTGTAGACCTACACATAATACAAAATGCAGCCGTAGCTGCCCTAGACCTACACATAATACAAAATGCAGCCGTAGGCCTACACATAATACAAAATGCAGCCGTAGGCCTACACATAATACAAAATGCAGCCGTAGGTCTACACATAATACAAAATGCAGCCGTAGACCTACACATAAACAAAATGCAGCCGTAGCTGCCCTAGACCTACACATAATACAAAATGCAGCAGTAGGTCTACACATAATACAAAATGCAGCCGTAGCTGCCGTAGGCCTACACATAATACAAAACGCAGCCGTAGACCTACACATAATAAAAAATGCAGCCGTAGGTCTATACATAATACAAAATGCAGCCGTAGACCTACACATAATGCAAAATGCAGCAGTAGGTCTACACATAATACAAAATGCAGCCGTAGGCCTACACATAATACAAAATGCAGCCGTAGGTCTACACATAATACAAAATGCAGCCGTAGGCCTACATATAATACAAAATGCAGCCGTAGGTCTACACATAATACAAAATGCAGCCGTAGGTCTACACATAATACAAAATGCAGCCGTAGGTCTACACATAATACAAAATGCAGCCGTAGCTCTACACATAATACAAAATGCAGCCGTAGGTCTACACATAATACAAAATGCAGCCGTAGGTCTACACATAATACAAAATGCAGCCGTAGGCCTACACATAATACAAAATGCAGCCGTAGCTGCCGTAGGCCTACACATAATACAAAATGCAGCCGTAGCTGCCGTAGGTCTACACATAATTCAAAATGCAGCCGTAGACCTACACATAATACAAAATGCAGTCGTAGGCCTACACATAATACAAAATGCAGCCGTAGGTCTACAAATAATACTAAATGCAGCCGTAGACCTACAGATAATACAAAATGCAGCCGTAGCTGCCGTAGGTCTACAAATAATACAAAATGCAGCCGTAGGCCTACACATAATACACAATGCAGCCGTAGGTCTACAAATAATACAAAATGCAGCCGTAGACCTACACATAATACAAAATGCAGCCGTAGACCTACACATAATAAAAAATGCAGCCGTAGCTGCCGTAGGACTACCCATAATACAAAATGCAGCCGTAGGTCTACCCATAATACAAAATGCAGCCGTAGGTCTACACATAATACAAAATGCAGCCGTAGGCCTACACATAATACAAAATGCAGCAGTAGGTCTACACATTATACAAAATGCAGCCGTAGGTCTACACATAATACAAAATGCAGCCGTAGGTCTACACATAATACAAAATGCAGCCGTAGGCCTACACATAATACAAAATGCAGCCGTAGGCCTACACATAGTACAAAATGCAGCCGTAGACCTACACATAATACAAAATGCAGCCGTAGACCTACACATAATACAAAATGCAGCCGTAGACCTACACATAATACAAAATGCAGCCGTAGCTGCCGCAGGCCTACACATAATACAAAATGCAGCCGTAGGCCTACACTTAATACAAAATGCAGCCGTAGCAGCCGTAGACCTACACATAATACAAAATGCAGCCGTAGACCTACACATAATACAAAATGCAGCCGTAGGTCTACACATAATACAAAATGCAGCCGTAGCAGCCGTAGGCCTACACATAATACAAAATGCAGCCGTAGGCCTACACATAATTCAAAATGCAGCCGTAGGCCTACACATAATACAAAATGCTGCCGTAAGCCTACACATAATACAAAATGCAGCCGTAGGTCCTACACATAATACAAAATGCAGCCGTAGCTGCCGTAGGCCTACACATAATACAAAATGCAGCCATAGGACTACAAATAATACAAAATGCAGCCGTAGGCCTACACATAATACAAAATGCAGCCGTAGCTGCCGTAGGCCTACACATAATACAAAATGCAGCCGTAGGCCTACACATAATACAAAATGCAGCCGTAGACCTACACATAATACAAAATGCAGCCGTAGGCCTACACATAATACAAAATGCAGCCGTAGGTCTACACATAATACAAAATGCAGCCGTAGGCCTACAGATAATACAAAATGCAGCCGTAGACCTACACATAATACAAAATTCAGCCGTAGGCCTACACATAATACAAAATGCAGCTGTAGACCTACACATAATACAAAATGCAGCCGTAGCTGCCCTAGACCTACACATAATACAAAATGCAGCCGTAGGCCTACACATAATACAAAATGCAGCCGTAGGCCTACACATAATACAAAATGCAGCCGTAGGTCTACACATAATACAAAATGCAGCCGTAGACCTACACATAATACAAAATGCAGCCGTAGCTGCCCTAGACCTACACATAATACAAAATGCAGCAGTAGGTCTACACATAATACAAAATGCAGCCGTAGCTGCCGTAGGCCTACACATAATACAAAACGCAGCCGTAGACCTACACATAATAAAAAATGCAGCCGTAGGTCTATACATAATACAAAATGCAGCCGTAGACCTACACATAATACAAAATGCAGCCGTAGGTCTACACATAATACAAAATGCAGCCGTAGGCCTACACATAATACAAAATGCAGCCGTAGGTCTACACATAATACAAAATGCAGCCGTAGGCCTACATATAATACAAAATGCAGCCGTAGGTCTACACATAATACAAAATGCAGCCGTAGGTCTACACATAATACAAAATGCAGCCGTAGGCCTACACATAATACAAAATGCAGCCGTAGGCCTACACATAATACAAAATGCAGCCGTAGGTCTACACATAATACAAAATGCAGCCGTAGACCTACACATAAACAAAATGCAGCCGTAGCTGCCCTAGACCTACACATAATACAAAATGCAGCAGTAGGTCTACACATAATACAAAATGCAGCCGTAGCTGCCGTAGGCCTACACATAATACAAAACGCAGCCGTAGACCTACACATAATAAAAAATGCAGCCGTAGGTCTATACATAATACAAAATGCAGCCGTAGACCTACACATAATGCAAAATGCAGCAGTAGGTCTACACATAATACAAAATGCAGCCGTAGGCCTACACATAATACAAAATGCAGCCGTAGGTCTACACATAATACAAAATGCAGCCGTAGGCCTACATATAATACAAAATGCAGCCGTAGGTCTACACATAATACAAAATGCAGCCGTAGGTCTACACATAATACAAAATGCAGCCGTAGGTCTACACATAATACAAAATGCAGCCGTAGCTCCACACATAATACAAAATGCAGCCGTAGGTCTACACATAATACAAAATGCAGCCGTAGGTCTACACATAATACAAAATGCAGCCGTAGGCCTACACATAATACAAAATGCAGCCGTAGCTGCCGTAGGCCTACACATAATACAAAATGCAGCCGTAGCTGCCGTAGGTCTACACATAATACAAAATGCAGCCGTAGACCTACACATAATACAAAATGCAGCCGTAGGCCTACACATAATACAAAATGCAGCCGTAGGCCTACAAATAATACAAAATGCAGCCGTAGACCTACAGATAATACAAAATGCAGCCGTAGCTGCCGTAGGTCTACAAATAATACAAAATGCAGCCGTAGGCCTACACATAATACACAATGCAGCCGTAGGTCTACAAATAATACAAAATGCAGCCGTAGACCTACACATAATACAAAATGCAGCCGTAGGCCTACACATAATACAAAATGCAGCAGTAGGTCTACACATTATACAAAATGCAGCCGTAGGTCTACACATAATACAAAATGCAGCCGTAGGTCTACACATAATACAAAATGCAGCCGTAGGCCTACACATAATACAAAATGCAGCCGTAGGCCTACACATAGTACAAAATGCAGCCGTAGACCTACACATAATACAAAATGCAGCCGTAGACCTACACATAATACAAAATGCAGCCGTAGACCTACACATAATACAAAATGCAGCCGTAGCTGCCGCAGGCCTACACATAATACAAAATGCAGCCGTAGGCCTACACTTAATACAAAATGCAGCCGTAGCAGCCGTAGACCTACACATAATACAAAATGCAGCCGTAGACCTACACATAATACAAAATGCAGCCGTAGGTCTACACATAATACAAAATGCAGCCGTAGCAGCCGTAGGCCTACACATAATACAAAATGCAGCCGTAGACCTACACATAATACAAAATGCAGTCGTAGCAGCCGTAGGCCTACGCATAATACAAAATGCAGCCGTAGCCCTACACATAATTCAAAATGCAGCCGTAGGCCTACACATAATACAAAATGCAGCCGTAGGCCTACACATAATACAAAATGCAGCCGTAGCTGCCGTAGGTCTACACATAATACAAAATGCAGCCGTAGACCTACAGATAATACAAAATGCAGCCGTAGCTGCCGTAGGTCTACAAATAATACAAAATGCAGCCGTAGACCTACACATAATACACAATGCAGCCGTAGGTCTACAAATAATACAAAATGCAGCCGTAGACCTACACATAATACAAAATGCAGCCGTAGACCTACACATAATAAAAAATGCAGCCGTAGGTCTGCACATAATACAAAATGCAGCCGTAGGCCTACACATAATACAAAATGCAGCAGTAGGTCTACACATTATACAAAATGCAGCCGTAGGTCTACACATAATACAAAATGCAGCCGTAGGTCTACACATAATAGAAAATGCAGCCGTAGGCCTACACATAATACAAAATGCAGCCGTAGGCCTACACATAATACAAAATGCAGCCGTAGACCTACACATAATACAAAATGCAGCCGTAGACCTACACATAATACAAAATGCAGCCGTAGACCTACACATAATACAAAATGCAGCCGTAGACCTACACATAATACAAAATGCAGCCGTAGGCCTACACATAATACAAAATGCAGCCGTAGACCTACACATAATACAAAATGCAGCCGTAGACCTACACATAATACAAAATGCAGCCGTAGGCCTACACATAATACAAAATGCAGCCGTAGGCCTACACATAATACAAAATGCAGCCGTAGACCTACACATAATACAAAATGCAGCCGTCAGCCGAGCCTACACATAATACAAAATGCAGCCGTAGCTGCCCTAGACCTACACATAATACAAAATGCAGCAGTAGGTCTACACATAATACAAAATGCAGCCGTAGCTGCCGTAGGCCTACACATAATACAAAACGCAGCCGTAGACCTACACATAATAAAAAATGCAGCCGTAGGTCTATACATAATACAAAATGCAGCCGTAGACCTACACATAATACAAAATGCAGCCGTAGGTCTACACATAATACAAAATGCAGCCGTAGGCCTACACATAATACAAAATGCAGCCGTAGGTCTACACATAATACAAAATGCAGCCGTAGGCCTACATATAATACAAAATGCAGCCGTAGGTCTACACATAATACAAAATGCAGCCGTAGGTCTACACATAATACAAAATGCAGCCGTAGGTCTACACATAATACAAAATGCAGCCGTAGCTCTACACATAATACAAAATGCAGCCGTAGGTCTACACATAATACAAAATGCAGCCGTAGGTCTACACATAATACAAAATGCAGCCGTAGGCCTACACATAATACAAAATGCAGCCGTAGCTGCCGTAGGCCTACACATAATACAAAATGCAGCCGTAGCTGCCGTAGGTCTACACATAATTCAAAATGCAGCCGTAGACCTACACATAATACAAAATGCAGTCGTAGGCCTACACATAATACAAAATGCAGCCGTAGGTCTACAAATAATACTAAATGCAGCCGTAGACCTACAGATAATACAAAATGCAGCCGTAGCTGCCGTAGGTCTACAAATAATACAAAATGCAGCCGTAGACCTACACATAATACACAATGCAGCCGTAGGTCTACAAATAATACAAAATGCAGCCGTAGACCTACACATAATACAAAATGCAGCCGTAGACCTACACATAATACAAAATGCAGCCGTAGGCCTACACATAATACAAAATGCAGCCGTAGGTCTACCCATAATACAAAATGCAGCCGTAGGTCTACACATAATACAAAATGCAGCCGTAGGCCTACACATAATACAAAATGCAGCCGTAGGCCTACACATAATACAAAATGCAGCCGTAGGTCTACACATAATACAAAATGCAGCCGTAGGTCTACACATAATACAAAATGCAGCCGTAGGCCTACACATAATACAAAATGCAGCCGTAGGCCTACACATAATACAAAATGCAGCCGTAGGCCTACACATAATACAAAATGCAGCCGTAGCTGCCGTAGGTCTACACATAATACAAAATGCAGCCGTAGCTGCACGTAGGTCTACACATAATACAAAATGCAGCCGTAGACCTACACATAATACAAAATGCAGCCGTAGGCCTACACATAATACAAAATGCAGCCGTAGCTGCCGTAGGCTACACATAATACAAAATGCAGCCGTAGACCTACAGATAATACAAAATGCAGCCGTAGCTGCCGTAGGTCTACAAATAATACAAAATGCAGCCGTAGGCCTACACATAATACACAATGCAGCCGTAGGTCCTACAACATAATACAAAATGCAGCCGTAGGACCTACACATAATACAAAATGCAGCCGTAGGCCTACACATAATACAAAATGCAGCAGTAGGTCTACACATTATACAAAATGCAGCCGTAGGTCTACACATAATACAAAATGCAGCCGTAGCCAAAATGCAGCCGTAGGTCTACACATAATACAAAATGCAGCCGTAGGCCTACACATAATACAAAATGCAGCCGTAGGCCTACACATAGTACAAAATGCAGCCGTAGACCTACACATAATACAAAATGCAGCCGTAGACCTACACATAATACAAAATGCAGCCGTAGACCTACACATAATACAAAATGCAGCCGTAGCTGCCGCAGGCCTACACATAATACAAAATGCAGCCGTAGGCCTACACTTAATACAAAATGCAGCCGTAGCAGCCGTAGACCTACACATAATACAAAATGCAGCCGTAGACCTACACATAATACAAAATGCAGCCGTAGGTCTACACATAATACAAAATGCAGCCGTAGCAGCCGTAGGCCTACACATAATACAAAATGCAGCCGTAGGCCTACACATAATTCAAAATGCAGCCGTAGGCCTACACATAATACAAAATGCTGCCGTAAGCCTACACATAATACAAAATGCAGCCGTAGGCCTACACATAATACAAAATGCAGCCGTAGCTGCCGTAGGCCTACACATAATACAAAATGCAGCCGTAGACCTACAGATAATACAAAATGCAGCCGTAGCTGCCGTAGGTCTACAAATAATACAAAATGCAGCCGTAGACCTACACATAATACACAATGCAGCCGTAGGTCTACAAATAATACAAAATGCAGCCGTAGGCCTACACATAATACAAAATGCAGCCGTAGACCTACACATAATAAAAATGCAGCCGTAGGCTGCACATAATACAAAATGCAGCCGTAGGCCTACACATAATACAAAATGCAGCAGTAGGTCTACACATAATACAAAATGCAGCCGTAGGTCTACACATAATACAAAATGCAGCCGTAGGTCTACACATAATACAAAATGCAGCCGTAGGCCTACACATAATACAAAATGCAGCCGTAGGCCTACACATAATACAAAATGCAGCCGTAGACCTACACATAATACAAAATGCAGCCGTAGACCTACACATAATACAAAATGCAGCCGTAGACCTACACATAATACAAAATGCAGCCGTAGACCTACACATAATACAAAATGCAGCCGTAGGCCTACACATAATACAAAATGCAGCCGTAGACCTACACATAATACAAAATGCAGCCGTAGACCTACACATAATACAAAATGCAGCCGTAGGCCTACACATAATACAAAATGCAGCCGTAGGCCTACACATAATACAAAATGCAGCCGTAGACCTACACATAATACAAAATGCAGCCGTAGCTGCCGTAGGTCTACACATAATACAAAATGCAGCCGTAGACCTACACATAATACACAATGCAGCCGTAGCAGGCCGTAGACCTACACATAATACAAAATGCAGCCCTAGACCTACACATAATACAAAATGCAGCAGTAGGTCTACACATAATACAAAATGCAGCCGTAGCTGCCGTAGGCCTACACATAATACAAAACGCAGCCGTAGACCTACACATAATAAAAAATGCAGCCGTAGGTCTATACATAATACAAAATGCAGCCGTAGACCTACACATAATGCAAAATGCAGCAGTAGGTCTACACATAATACAAAATGCAGCCGTAGGCCTACACATAATACAAAATGCAGCCGTAGGTCTACACATAATACAAAATGCAGCCGTAGGCCTACATATAATACAAAATGCAGCCGTAGGTCTACACATAATACAAAATGCAGCCGTAGGTCTACACATAATACAAAATGCAGCCGTAGGTCTACACATAATACAAAATGCAGCCGTAGCTCCACACATAATACAAAATGCAGCCGTAGGTCTACACATAATACAAAATGCAGCCGTAGGTCTACACATAATACAAAATGCAGCCGTAGGCCTACACATAATACAAAATGCAGCCGTAGCTGCCGTAGGCCTACACATAATACAAAATGCAGCCGTAGCTGCCGTAGGTCTACACATAATTCAAAATGCAGCCGTAGACCTACACATAATACAAAATGCAGTCGTAGGCCTACACATAATACAAAATGCAGCCGTAGGTCTACAAATAATACTAAATGCAGCCGTAGACCTACAGATAATACAAAATGCAGCCGTAGCTGCCGTAGGTCTACAAATAATACAAAATGCAGCCGTAGGCCTACACATAATACACAATGCAGCCGTAGGTCTACAAATAATACAAAATGCAGCCGTAGACCTACACATAATACAAAATGCAGCCGTAGGCCTACACATAATACAAAATGCAGCAGTAGGTCTACACATTATACAAAATGCAGCCGTAGGTCTACACATAATACAAAATGCAGCCGTAGGTCTACACATAATACAAAATGCAGCCGTAGGCCTACACATAATACAAAATGCAGCCGTAGGCCTACACATAGTACAAAATGCAGCCGTAGACCTACACATAATACAAAATGCAGCCGTAGACCTACACATAATACAAAATGCAGCCGTAGACCTACACATAATACAAAATGCAGCCGTAGCTGCCGCAGGCCTACACATAATACAAAATGCAGCCGTAGGCCTACACTTAATACAAAATGCAGCCGTAGCAGCCGTAGACCTACACATAATACAAAATGCAGCCGTAGACCTACACATAATACAAAATGCAGCCGTAGGTCTACACATAATACAAAATGCAGCCGTAGCAGCCGTAGGCCTACACATAATACAAAATGCAGCCGTAGACCTACACATAATACAAAATGCAGTCGTAGCAGCCGTAGGCCTACGCATAATACAAAATGCAGCCGTAGCCCTACACATAATTCAAAATGCAGCCGTAGGCCTACACATAATACAAAATGCAGCCGTAGGCCTACACATAATACAAAATGCAGCCGTAGCTGCCGTAGGTCTACACATAATACAAAATGCAGCCGTAGACCTACAGATAATACAAAATGCAGCCGTAGCTGCCGTAGGTCTACAAATAATACAAAATGCAGCCGTAGACCTACACATAATACACAATGCAGCCGTAGGTCTACAAATAATACAAAATGCAGCCGTAGACCTACACATAATACAAAATGCAGCCGTAGACCTACACATAATAAAAAATGCAGCCGTAGGTCTGCACATAATACAAAATGCAGCCGTAGGCCTACACATAATACAAAATGCAGCAGTAGGTCTACACATAATACAAAATGCAGCCGTAGGTCTACACATAATACAAAATGCAGCCGTAGGTCTACACATAATACAAAATGCAGCCGTAGGCCTACACATAATACAAAATGCAGCCGTAGGCCTACACATAATACAAAATGCAGCCGTAGACCTACACATAATACAAAATGCAGCCGTAGACCTACACATAATACAAAATGCAGCCGTAGACCTACACATAATACAAAATGCAGCCGTAGACCTACACATAATACAAAATGCAGCCGTAGGCCTACACATAATACAAAATGCAGCCGTAGACCTACACATAATACAAAATGCAGCCGTAGACCTACACATAATACAAAATGCAGCCGTAGGCCTACACATAATACAAAATGCAGCCGTAGCTGCCGTAGGTCTACACATAATACAAAATGCAGCCGTAGACCTACAGATAATACAAAATGCAGCCGTAGCTGCCGTAGGTCTACAAATAATACAAAATGCAGCCGTAGACCTACACATAATACAAAATGCAGCCGTAGGTCTACACATAATACAAAATGCAGCCGTAGACCTACACATAATACAAAATGCAGCCGTAGACCTACACATAATACAAAATGCAGCCGTAGGTCTACACATAATACAAAATGCAGCCGTAGGCCTACACATAATACAAAATGCAGCCGTAGGTCTACACATAATACAAAATGCAGCCGTAGGTCTACACATAATACAAAATGCAGCCGTAGGTCTACACATAATACAAAATGCAGCCGTAGGCCTACACATAATACAAAATGCAGCCGTAGGCCTACACATAATACAAAATGCAGCCGTAGGCCTACACATAATACAAAATGCAGCCGTAGACCTACACATAATACAAAATGCAGCCGTAGACCTACACATAATACAAAATGCAGCCGTAGGCCTACACATAATACAAAATGCAGCCGTAGCTGCCGTAGGTCTACACATAATACAAAATGCAGCCGTAGGCCTACACATAATACAAAATGCAGCCGTAGGTCTACACATAATACAAAATGCAGCCGTAGACCTACACATAATACAAAATGCAGCCGTAGGTCTACACATAATACAAAATGCAGCCGTAGGCCTACACATAATACAAAATGCAGCCGTAGACCTACACATAATACAAAATGCAGCCGTAGCAGCCGTAGGCCTACCATAATACAAAATGCAGCCGTAGGCCTACACATAATACAAAATGCAGCCGTAGGCCTACACATAATACAAAATGCAGCCGTAGGCCTACACATAATACAAAATGCAGCCGTAGGTCTACACATAATACAAAATGCAGCCGTAGACCTACAGATAATACAAAATGCAGCCGTAGCTGCCGTAGGTCTACAAATAATACAAAATGCAGCCGTAGACCTACACATAATACACAATGCAGCCGTAGGTCTACAAATAATACAAAATGCAGCCGTAGACCTACACATAATACAAAATGCAGCCGTAGACCTACACATAATACAAAATGCAGCCGTAGGCTGCGCCGTAGGCCTACACATAATACAAAATGCAGCCGTAGGTCTACACATATACAAAATGCAGCCGTAGGTCTACACATAATACAAAATGCAGCCGTAGGTCTACACATAATACAAAATGCAGCCGTAGGCCTACACATAATACAAAATGCAGCCGTAGGCCTACACATAATACAAAATGCAGCCGTAGACCTACACATAATACAAAATGCAGCCGTAGACCTACACATAATACAAAATGCAGCCGTAGACCTACACATAATACAAAATGCAGCCGTAGACCTACACATAATACAAAATGCAGCCGTAGGCCTACACATAATACAAAATGCAGCCGTAGGCCTACACATAATACAAAATGCAGCCGTAGGCCTACACATAATACAAAATGCAGCCGTAGGCCTACACATAATACAAAATGCAGCCGTAGCTGCCGTAGGCTACACATAATACAAAATGCAGCCGTAGACCTACACATAATACAAAATGCAGCCGTAGCTGCCGTAGGTCTACACATAATACAAAATGCAGCCGTAGACCTACACATAATACAAAATGCAGCCGTAGGTCTACACATAATACAAAATGCAGCCGTAGACCTACACATAATACAAAATGCAGCCGTAGGCCTACACATAATACAAAATGCAGCCGTAGGTCTACACATAATACAAAATGCAGCCGTAGGCCTACACATAATACAAAATGCAGCAGTAGGTCTACACATTATACAAAATGCAGCCGTAGGTCTACACATAATACAAAATGCAGCCGTAGGTCTACACATAATACAAAATGCAGCCGTAGGCCTACACATAATACAAAATGCAGCCGTAGGCCTACACATAATACAAAATGCAGCCGTAGACCTACACATAATACAAAATGCAGCCGTAGACCTACACATAATACAAAATGCAGCCGTAGACCTACACATAATACAAAATGCAGCCGTAGACCTACACATAATACAAAATGCAGCCGTAGGCCTACACATAATACAAAATGCAGCCGTAGACCTACAGATAATACAAAATGCAGCCGTAGCTGCCGTAGGTCTACAAATAATACAAAATGCAGCCGTAGGCCTACACATAATACACAATGCAGCCGTAGGTCTACAAATAATACAAAATGCAGCCGTAGACCTACACATAATACAAAATGCAGCCGTAGGCCTACACATAATACAAAATGCAGCAGTAGGTCTACACATTATACAAAATGCAGCCGTAGGTCTACACATAATACAAAATGCAGCCGTAGGTCTACACATAATACAAAATGCAGCCGTAGGCCTACACATAATACAAAATGCAGCCGTAGGCCTACACATAGTACAAAATGCAGCCGTAGACCTACACATAATACAAAATGCAGCCGTAGACCTACACATAATACAAAATGCAGCCGTAGACCTACACATAATACAAAATGCAGCCGTAGCTGCCGCAGGCCTACACATAATACAAAATGCAGCCGTAGGCCTACACTTAATACAAAATGCAGCCGTAGCAGCCGTAGACCTACACATAATACAAAATGCAGCCGTAGACCTACACATAATACAAAATGCAGCCGTAGGTCTACACATAATACAAAATGCAGCCGTAGCAGCCGTAGGCCTACACATAATACAAAATGCAGCCGTAGACCTACACATAATACAAAATGCAGTCGTAGCAGCCGTAGGCCTACGCATAATACAAAATGCAGCCGTAGCCCTACACATAATTCAAAATGCAGCCGTAGGCCTACACATAATACAAAATGCAGCCGTAGGCCTACACATAATACAAAATGCAGCCGTAGCTGCCGTAGGTCTACACATAATACAAAATGCAGCCGTAGACCTACAGATAATACAAAATGCAGCCGTAGCTGCCGTAGGTCTACAAATAATACAAAATGCAGCCGTAGACCTACACATAATACACAATGCAGCCGTAGGTCTACAAATAATACAAAATGCAGCCGTAGACCTACACATAATACAAAATGCAGCCGTAGACCTACACATAATAAAAAATGCAGCCGTAGGTCTGCACATAATACAAAATGCAGCCGTAGGCCTACACATAATACAAAATGCAGCAGTAGGTCTACACATTATACAAAATGCAGCCGTAGGTCTACACATAATACAAAATGCAGCCGTAGGTCTACACATAATAGAAAATGCAGCCGTAGGCCTACACATAATACAAAATGCAGCCGTAGGCCTACACATAATACAAAATGCAGCCGTAGACCTACACATAATACAAAATGCAGCCGTAGACCTACACATAATACAAAATGCAGCCGTAGACCTACACATAATACAAAATGCAGCCGTAGACCTACACATAATACAAAATGCAGCCGTAGGCCTACACATAATACAAAATGCAGCCGTAGACCTACACATAATACAAAATGCAGCCGTAGACCTACACATAATACAAAATGCAGCCGTAGGCCTACACATAATACAAAATGCAGCCGTAGGCCTACACTTAATACAAAATGCAGCCGTAGCAGCCGTAGACCTACACATAATACAAAATGCAGCCGTAGACCTACACATAATACAAAATGCAGCCGTAGGTCTACACATAATACAAAATGCAGCCGTAGACCTACACATAATACAAAATGCAGCCGTAGGCCTACACATAATACAAAATGCAGCCGTAGGCCTACACATAATACAAAATGCAGCCGTAGCTGCCGTAGGCCTACACATAATACAAAATGCAGCCGTAGGCCTACACATAATACAAAATGCAGCCGTAGCTGCCGTAGGCCTATACATAATACAAAATGCAGCCGTAGGCCTACACATAATACAAAATGCAGCCGTAGCAGCCGTAGACCTACACATAATACAAAATGCAGCCGTAGACCTACACATAATACAAAATGCAGCCGTAGGTCTACACATAATACAAAATGCAGCCGTAGCAGCCGTAGGCCTACGCATAATACAAAATGCAGCCGTAGGCCTACACACAATTCAAAATGCAGCCGTAGGCCTACACATAATACAAAATGCAGCCGTAGGCCTACACATAATACAAAATGCAGCCGTAGCTGCCGTAGGTCTACACATAATACAAAATGCAGCCGTAGCTGCCGTAGGTCTACAAATAATACAAAATGCAGCCGTAGACCTACACATAATACACAATGCAGCCGTAGGTCTACAAATAATACAAAATGCAGCCGTAGACCTACACATAATACAAAATGCAGCCGTAGACCTACACATAATAAAAAATGCAGCCGTAGCTGCCGTAGGCCTACCCATAATACAAAATGCAGCCGTAGGTCTACCCATAATACAAAATGCAGCCGTAGGTCTACACATAATACAAAATGCAGCCGTAGGCCTACACATAATACAAAATGCAGCAGTAGGTCTACACATTATACAAAATGCAGCCGTAGGTCTACACATAATACAAAATGCAGCCGTAGGCCTACACATAATACAAAATGCAGCCGTAGGCCTACACATAATACAAAATGCAGCCGTAGGCCTACACATAATACAAAATGCAGCCGTAGACCTACACATAATACAAAATGCAGCCGTAGACCTACACATAATACAAAATGCAGCCGTAGACCTACACATAATACAAAATGCAGCCGTAGACCTACACATAATACAAAATGCAGCCGTAGGCCTACACATAATACAAAATGCAGCCGTAGACCTACACATAATACAAAATGCAGCCGTAGACCTACACATAATACAAAATGCAGCCGTAGGCCTACACATAATACAAAATGCAGCCGTAGACCTACACATAATACAAAATGCAGCCGTAGCTGCCGCAGGCCTACACATAATACAAAATGCAGCCGTAGGCCTACACTTAATACAAAATGCAGCCGTAGCAGCCGTAGACCTACACATAATACAAAATGCAGCCGTAGACCTACACATAATACAAAATGCAGCCGTAGGTCTACACATAATACAAAATGCAGCCGTAGCAGCCGTAGGCCTACACATAATACAAAATGCAGCCGTAGGCCTACACATAATTCAAAATGCAGCCGTAGGCCTACACATAATACAAAATGCTGCCGTAAGCCTACACATAATACAAAATGCAGCCGTAGGCCTACACATAATAAAAAATGCAGCCGTAGCTGCCGTAGGCCTACACATAATACAAAATGCAGCCATAGGACTACAAATAATACAAAATGCAGCCGTAGGCCTACACATAATACAAAATGCAGCCGTAGCTGCCGTAGGCCTACACATAATACAAAATGCAGCCGTAGGCCTACACATAATACAAAATGCAGCCGTAGGCCTACACATAATACAAAATGCAGCCGTAGGTCTACACATAATACAAAATGCAGCCGTAGGCCTACAGATAATACAAAATGCAGCCGTAGACCTACACATAATACAAAATTAGGCCGTAGGCCTACACATAATACAAAATGCAGCTGTAGACCTACACATAATACAAAATGCAGCCGTAGCTGCCCTAGACCTACACATAATACAAAATGCAGCCGTAGGCCTACACATAATACAAAATGCAGCCGTAGGCCTACACATAATACAAAATGCAGCCGTAGGTCTACACATAATACAAAATGCAGCCGTAGACCTACACATAATACAAAATGCAGCCGTAGCTGCCCTAGACCTACACATAATACAAAATGCAGCAGTAGGTCTACACATAATACAAAATGCAGCCGTAGCTGCCGTAGGCCTACACATAATACAAAACGCAGCCGTAGACCTACACATAATAAAAAATGCAGCCGTAGGTCTATACATAATACAAAATGCAGCCGTAGACCTACACATAATACAAAATGCAGCCGTAGGTCTACACATAATACAAAATGCAGCCGTAGGCCTACACATAATACAAAATGCAGCCGTAGGTCTACACATAATACAAAATGCAGCCGTAGGCCTACATATAATACAAAATGCAGCCGTAGGTCTACACATAATACAAAATGCAGCCGTAGCTCTACACATAATACAAAATGCAGCCGTAGGTCTACACATAATACAAAATGCAGCCGTAGGTCTACACATAATACAAAATGCAGCCGTAGGCCTACACATAATACAAAATGCAGCCGTAGCTGCCGTAGGCCTACACATAATACAAAATGCAGCCGTAGCTGCCGTAGGTCTACACATAATTCAAAATGCAGCCGTAGACCTACACATAATACAAAATGCAGTCGTAGGCCTACACATAATACAAAATGCAGTCGTAGGCCTACACATAATACAAAATGCAGCCGTAGGTCTACAAATAATACTAAATGCAGCCGTAGACCTACAGATAATACAAAATGCAGCCGTAGCTGCCGTAGGTCTACAAATAATACAAAATGCAGCCGTAGACCTACACATAATACACAATGCAGCCGTAGGTCTACAAATAATACAAAATGCAGCCGTAGACCTACACATAATACAAAATGCAGCCGTAGACCTACACATAATAAAAAATGCAGCCGTAGCTGCCGTAGGCCTACTCATAATACAAAATGCAGCCGTAGGTCTACCCATAATACAAAATGCAGCCGTAGGTCTACACATAATACAAAATGCAGCCGTAGGCCTACACATAATACAAAATGCAGCAGTAGGTCTACACATTATACAAAATGCAGCCGTAGGTCTACACATAATACAAAATGCAGCCGTAGGTCTACACATAATACAAAATGCAGCCGTAGGCCTACACATAATACAAAATGCAGCCGTAGGCCTACACATAATACAAAATGCAGCCGTAGACCTACACATAGTACAAAATGCAGCCGTAGACCTACACATAATACAAAATGCAGCCGTAGACCTACACATAATACAAAATGCAGCCGTAGACCTACACATAATACAAAATGCAGCCGTAGCTGCCGCAGGCCTACACATAATACAAAATGCAGCCGTAGGCCTACACTTAATACAAAATGCAGCCGTAGCAGCCGTAGACCTACACATAATACAAAATGCAGCCGTAGACCTACACATAATACAAAATGCAGCCGTAGGTCTACACATAATACAAAATGCAGCCGTAGCAGCCGTAGGCCTACACATAATACAAAATGCAGCCGTAGGCCTACACATAATTCAAAATGCAGCCGTAGGCCTACACATAATACAAAATGCTGCCGTAAGCCTACACATAATACAAAATGCAGCCGTAGGCCTACACATAATACAAAATGCAGCCGTAGCTGCCGTAGGCCTACACATAATACAAAATGCAGCCATAGGACTACAAATAATACAAAATGCAGCCGTAGGCCTACACATAATACAAAATGCAGCCGTACCTGCCGTAGGCCTACACATAATACAAAATGCAGCCGTAGGCCTACACATAATACAAAATGCAGCCGTAGACCTACACATAATACAAAATGCAGCCGTAGGCCTACACATAATACAAAATGCAGCCGTAGGTCTACACATAATACAAAATGCAGCCGTAGGCCTACAGATAATACAAAATGCAGCCGTAGACCTACACATAATACAAAATTCAGCCGTAGGCCTACACATAATACAAAATGCAGCTGTAGACCTACACATAATACAAAATGCAGCCGTAGCTGCCCTAGACCTACACATAATACAAAATGCAGCCGTAGGCCTACACATAATACAAAATGCAGCCGTAGGCCTACACATAATACAAAATGCAGCCGTAGGTCTACACATAATACAAAATGCAGCCGTAGACCTACACATAATACAAAATGCAGCCGTAGCTGCCCTAGACCTACACATAATACAAAATGCAGCAGTAGGTCTACACATAATACAAAATGCAGCCGTAGGCCTACACATAATACAAAATGCAGCCGTAGGCCTACACATAATACAAAATGCAGCCGTAGGCCTACACATAATACAAAATGCAGCCGTAGGTCTACACATAATACAAAATGCAGCCGTAGGTCTACACATAATACAAAATGCAGCCGTAGGTCTACACATAATACAAAATGCAGCCGTAGGTCTACACATAATACAAAATGCAGCCGTAGGTCTACACATAATACAAAATGCAGCCGTAGGTCTACACATAATACAAAATGCAGCCGTAGGCCTACACATAATACAAAATGCAGCCGTAGGTACCTACACATAATACAAAATGCAGCCGTAGCTCTACACATAATACAAAATGCAGCCGTAGGCCTACACATAATACAAAATGCAGCCGTAGGTCTACACATAATACAAAATGCAGCCGTAGACCTACACATAATACAAAATGCAGCCGTAGACCTACACATAATACAAAATGCAGCCGTAGCTGCCGTAGGCTACACATAATACAAAATGCAGCCGTAGGCCTACACATAATACAAAATGCAGCCGTAGGTCTACACATAATACAAAATGCAGCCGTAGGCCTACACATAATACAAAATGCAGCCGTAGGTCTACACATAATACAAAATGCAGCCGTAGGTCTACACATAATACAAAATGCAGCCGTAGGTCTACACATAATACAAAATGCAGCCGTAGGCCTACACATAATACAAAATGCAGCCGTAGGCCTACACATAATACAAAATGCAGCCGTAGACCTACACATAATACAAAATGCAGCCGTAGACCTACACATAATACAAAATGCAGCCGTAGACCTACACATAATACAAAATGCAGCCGTAGGTCTACACATAATACAAAATGCAGCCGTAGGCCTACACATAATACAAAATGCAGCCGTAGGCCTACACATAATACAAAATGCAGCCGTAGACCTACACATAATACAAAATGCAGCCGTAGGTCTACACATAATACAAAATGCAGCCGTAGCAGCCGTAGGCCTACACATAATACAAAATGCAGCCGTAGACCTACACATAATACAAAATGCAGCCGTAGGCCTACACATAATACAAAATGCAGCCGTAGAGCCTACACATAATACAAAATGCAGCCGTAGGCCTACACATAATACAAAATGCAGCCGTAGCTGCCGTAGGCCTACACATAATACAAAATGCAGCCGTAGGACTACACATAATACAAAATGCAGCCGTAGGCCTACACATAATACAAAATGCAGCCGTAGGCCTACACATAATACAAAATGCAGCCGTAGGTCTACACATAATACAAAATGCAGCCGTAGGCCTACACATAATACAAAATGCAGCCGTAGGTCTACACATAATACAAAATGCAGCCGTAGGTCTACACATAATACAAAATGCAGCCGTAGGCCTACACATAATACAAAATGCAGCCGTAGGCCTACACATAATACAAAATGCAGCCGTAGGCCTACACATAATACAAAATGCAGCCGTAGACCTACACATAATACAAAATGCAGCCGTAGACCTACACATAATACAAAATGCAGCCGTAGACCTACACATAATACAAAATGCAGCCGTAGACCTACACATAATACAAAATGCAGCCGTAGGCCTACACATAATACAAAATGCAGCCGTAGACCTACACATAATACAAAATGCAGCCGTAGGCCTACACATAATACAAAATGCAGCCGTAGGCCTACACATAATACACAATGCAGCCGTAGGTCTACAAATAATACAAAATGCAGCCGTAGACCTACACATAATACAAAATGCAGCCGTAGGCCTACACATAATACAAAATGCAGCAGTAGGTCTACACATTATACAAAATGCAGCCGTAGGTCTACACATAATACAAAATGCAGCCGTAGGTCTACACATAATACAAAATGCAGCCGTAGGCCTACACATAATACAAAATGCAGCCGTAGGCCTACACATAGTACAAAATGCAGCCGTAGACCTACACATAATACAAAATGCAGCCGTAGACCTACACATAATACAAAATGCAGCCGTAGACCTACACATAATACAAAATGCAGCCGTAGCTGCCGCAGGCCTACACATAATACAAAATGCAGCCGTAGGCCTACACTTAATACAAAATGCAGCCGTAGCAGCCGTAGACCTACACATAATACAAAATGCAGCCGTAGACCTACACATAATACAAAATGCAGCCGTAGGTCTACACATAATACAAAATGCAGCCGTAGCAGCCGTAGGCCTACACATAATACAAAATGCAGCCGTAGACCTACACATAATACAAAATGCAGTCGTAGCAGCCGTAGGCCTACGCATAATACAAAATGCAGCCGTAGCCCTACACATAATTCAAAATGCAGCCGTAGGCCTACACATAATACAAAATGCAGCCGTAGGCCTACACATAATACAAAATGCAGCCGTAGCTGCCGTAGGTCTACACATAATACAAAATGCAGCCGTAGACCTACAGATAATACAAAATGCAGCCGTAGCTGCCGTAGGTCTACAAATAATACAAAATGCAGCCGTAGACCTACACATAATACACAATGCAGCCGTAGGTCTACAAATAATACAAAATGCAGCCGTAGACCTACACATAATACAAAATGCAGCCGTAGACCTACACATAATAAAAAATGCAGCCGTAGGTCTGCACATAATACAAAATGCAGCCGTAGGCCTACACATAATACAAAATGCAGCAGTAGGTCTACACATTATACAAAATGCAGCCGTAGGTCTACACATAATACAAAATGCAGCCGTAGGTCTACACATAATAGAAAATGCAGCCGTAGGCCTACACATAATACAAAATGCAGCCGTAGGCCTACACATAATACAAAATGCAGCCGTAGACCTACACATAATACAAAATGCAGCCGTAGACCTACACATAATACAAAATGCAGCCGTAGACCTACACATAATACAAAATGCAGCCGTAGACCTACACATAATACAAAATGCAGCCGTAGGCCTACACATAATACAAAATGCAGCCGTAGACCTACACATAATACAAAATGCAGCCGTAGACCTACACATAATACAAAATGCAGCCGTAGGCCTACACATAATACAAAATGCAGCCGTAGGCCTACACTTAATACAAAATGCAGCCGTAGCAGCCGTAGACCTACACATAATACAAAATGCAGCCGTAGACCTACACATAATACAAAATGCAGCCGTAGGTCTACACATAATACAAAATGCAGCCGTAGCAGCCGTAGGCCTACACATAATACAAAATGCAGCCGTAGGCCTACACATAATTCAAAATGCAGCCGTAGGCCTACACATAATACAAAATGCAGCCGTAGCTGCCGTAGGCCTACACATAATACAAAATGCAGCCGTAGGCCTACACATAATACAAAATGCAGCCGTAGCTGCCGTAGGCCTATACATAATACAAAATGCAGCCGTAGGCCTACACATAATACAAAATGCAGCCGTAGCAGCCGTAGACCTACACATAATACAAAATGCAGCCGTAGACCTACACATAATACAAAATGCAGCCGTAGGTCTACACATAATACAAAATGCAGCCGTAGCAGCCGTAGGCCTACGCATAATACAAAATGCAGCCGTAGGCCTACACACAATTCAAAATGCAGCCGTAGGCCTACACATAATACAAAATGCAGCCGTAGGCCTACACATAATACAAAATGCAGCCGTAGCTGCCGTAGGTCTACACATAATACAAAATGCAGCCGTAGCTGCCGTAGGTCTACAAATAATACAAAATGCAGCCGTAGACCTACACATAATACACAATGCAGCCGTAGGTCTACAAATAATACAAAATGCAGCCGTAGACCTACACATAATACAAAATGCAGCCGTAGACCTACACATAATAAAAAATGCAGCCGTAGCTGCCGTAGGCCTACCCATAATACAAAATGCAGCCGTAGGTCTACCCATAATACAAAATGCAGCCGTAGGTCTACACATAATACAAAATGCAGCCGTAGGCCTACACATAATACAAAATGCAGCAGTAGGTCTACACATTATACAAAATGCAGCCGTAGGTCTACACATAATACAAAATGCAGCCGTAGGCCTACACATAATACAAAATGCAGCCGTAGGCCTACACATAATACAAAATGCAGCCGTAGGCCTACACATAATACAAAATGCAGCCGTAGACCTACACATAATACAAAATGCAGCCGTAGACCTACACATAATACAAAATGCAGCCGTAGACCTACACATAATACAAAATGCAGCCGTAGACCTACACATAATACAAAATGCAGCCGTAGGCCTACACATAATACAAAATGCAGCCGTAGACCTACACATAATACAAAATGCAGCCGTAGACCTACACATAATACAAAATGCAGCCGTAGGCCTACACATAATACAAAATGCAGCCGTAGACCTACACATAATACAAAATGCAGCCGTAGCTGCCGCAGGCCTACACATAATACAAAATGCAGCCGTAGGCCTACACTTAATACAAAATGCAGCCGTAGCAGCCGTAGACCTACACATAATACAAAATGCAGCCGTAGACCTACACATAATACAAAATGCAGCCGTAGGTCTACACATAATACAAAATGCAGCCGTAGCAGCCGTAGGCCTACACATAATACAAAATGCAGCCGTAGGCCTACACATAATTCAAAATGCAGCCGTAGGCCTACACATAATACAAAATGCTGCCGTAAGCCTACACATAATACAAAATGCAGCCGTAGGCCTACACATAATAAAAAATGCAGCCGTAGCTGCCGTAGGCCTACACATAATACAAAATGCAGCCATAGGACTACAAATAATACAAAATGCAGCCGTAGGCCTACACATAATACAAAATGCAGCCGTAGCTGCCGTAGGCCTACACATAATACAAAATGCAGCCGTAGGCCTACACATAATACAAAATGCAGCCGTAGGCCTACACATAATACAAAATGCAGCCGTAGGTCTACACATAATACAAAATGCAGCCGTAGGCCTACAGATAATACAAAATGCAGCCGTAGACCTACACATAATACAAAATTAGGCCGTAGGCCTACACATAATACAAAATGCAGCTGTAGACCTACACATAATACAAAATGCAGCCGTAGCTGCCCTAGACCTACACATAATACAAAATGCAGCCGTAGGCCTACACATAATACAAAATGCAGCCGTAGGCCTACACATAATACAAAATGCAGCCGTAGGTCTACACATAATACAAAATGCAGCCGTAGACCTACACATAATACAAAATGCAGCCGTAGCTGCCCTAGACCTACACATAATACAAAATGCAGCAGTAGGTCTACACATAATACAAAATGCAGCCGTAGCTGCCGTAGGCCTACACATAATACAAAACGCAGCCGTAGACCTACACATAATAAAAAATGCAGCCGTAGGTCTATACATAATACAAAATGCAGCCGTAGACCTACACATAATACAAAATGCAGCCGTAGGTCTACACATAATACAAAATGCAGCCGTAGGCCTACACATAATACAAAATGCAGCCGTAGGTCTACACATAATACAAAATGCAGCCGTAGGCCTACATATAATACAAAATGCAGCCGTAGGTCTACACATAATACAAAATGCAGCCGTAGCTCTACACATAATACAAAATGCAGCCGTAGGTCTACACATAATACAAAATGCAGCCGTAGGTCTACACATAATACAAAATGCAGCCGTAGGCCTACACATAATACAAAATGCAGCCGTAGCTGCCGTAGGCCTACACATAATACAAAATGCAGCCGTAGCTGCCGTAGGTCTACACATAATTCAAAATGCAGCCGTAGACCTACACATAATACAAAATGCAGTCGTAGGCCTACACATAATACAAAATGCAGTCGTAGGCCTACACATAATACAAAATGCAGCCGTAGGTCTACAAATAATACTAAATGCAGCCGTAGACCTACAGATAATACAAAATGCAGCCGTAGCTGCCGTAGGTCTACAAATAATACAAAATGCAGCCGTAGACCTACACATAATACACAATGCAGCCGTAGGTCTACAAATAATACAAAATGCAGCCGTAGACCTACACATAATACAAAATGCAGCCGTAGACCTACACATAATAAAAAATGCAGCCGTAGCTGCCGTAGGCCTACTCATAATACAAAATGCAGCCGTAGGTCTACCCATAATACAAAATGCAGCCGTAGGTCTACACATAATACAAAATGCAGCCGTAGGCCTACACATAATACAAAATGCAGCAGTAGGTCTATACATTATACAAAATGCAGCCGTAGGTCTACACATAATACAAAATGCAGCCGTAGGTCTACACATAATACAAAATGCAGCCGTAGGCCTACACATAATACAAAATGCAGCCGTAGGCCTACACATAATACAAAATGCAGCCGTAGACCTACACATAGTACAAAATGCAGCCGTAGACCTACACATAATACAAAATGCAGCCGTAGACCTACACATAATACAAAATGCAGCCGTAGACCTACACATAATACAAAATGCAGCCGTAGCTGCCGCAGGCCTACACATAATACAAAATGCAGCGGTAGGCCTACACTTAATACAAAATGCAGCCGTAGCAGCCGTAGACCTACACATAATACAAAATGCAGCCGTAGACCTACACATAATACAAAATGCAGCCGTAGGTCTACACATAATACAAAATGCAGCCGTAGCAGCCGTAGGCCTACACATAATACAAAATGCAGCCGTAGGCCTACACATAATTCAAAATGCAGCCGTAGGCCTACACATAATACAAAATGCTGCCGTAAGCCTACACATAATACAAAATGCAGCCGTAGGCCTACACATAATACAAAATGCAGCCGTAGCTGCCGTAGGCCTACACATAATACAAAATGCAGCCATAGGACTACAAATAATACAAAATGCAGCCGTAGGCCTACACATAATACAAAATGCAGCCGTACCTGCCGTAGGCCTACACATAATACAAAATGCAGCCGTAGGCCTACACATAATACAAAATGCAGCCGTAGACCTACACATAATACAAAATGCAGCCGTAGGCCTACACATAATACAAAATGCAGCCGTAGGTCTACACATAATACAAAATGCAGCCGTAGGCCTACAGATAATACAAAATGCAGCCGTAGACCTACACATAATACAAAATTCAGCCGTAGGCCTACACATAATACAAAATGCAGCTGTAGACCTACACATAATACAAAATGCAGCCGTAGCTGCCCTAGACCTACACATAATACAAAATGCAGCCGTAGGCCTACACATAATACAAAATGCAGCCGTAGGCCTACACATAATACAAAATGCAGCCGTAGGTCTACACATAATACAAAATGCAGCCGTAGACCTACACATAAACAAAATGCAGCCGTAGCTGCCCTAGACCTACACATAATACAAAATGCAGCAGTAGGTCTACACATAATACAAAATGCAGCCGTAGGCCTACACATAATACAAAATGCAGCCGTAGGTCTACACATAATACAAAATGCAGCCGTAGGCCTACATATAATACAAAATGCAGCCGTAGGTCTACACATAATACAAAATGCAGCCGTAGGTCTACACATAATACAAAATGCAGCCGTAGGTCTACACATAATACAAAATGCAGCCGTAGCTCTACACATAATACAAAATGCAGCCGTAGGTCTACACATAATACAAAATGCAGCCGTAGGTCTACACATAATACAAAATGCAGCCGTAGGCCTACACATAATACAAAATGCAGCCGTAGCTGCCGTAGGCCTACACATAATACAAAATGCAGCCGTAGCTGCCGTAGGTCTACAAATAATACAAAATGCAGCCGTAGGCCTACACATAATACACAATGCAGCCGTAGGTCTACAAATAATACAAAATGCAGCCGTAGACCTACACATAATACAAAATGCAGCCGTAGACCTACACATAATAAAAAATGCAGCCGTAGCTGCCGTAGGACTACCCATAATACAAAATGCAGCCGTAGGTCTACCCATAATACAAAATGCAGCCGTAGGTCTACACATAATACAAAATGCAGCCGTAGGCCTACACATAATACAAAATGCAGCAGTAGGTCTACACATTATACAAAATGCAGCCGTAGGTCTACACATAATACAAAATGCAGCCGTAGGTCTACACATAATACAAAATGCAGCCGTAGGCCTACACATAATACAAAATGCAGCCGTAGGCCTACACATAGTACAAAATGCAGCCGTAGACCTACACATAATACAAAATGCAGCCGTAGACCTACACATAATACAAAATGCAGCCGTAGACCTACACATAATACAAAATGCAGCCGTAGCTGCCGCAGGCCTACACATAATACAAAATGCAGCCGTAGGCCTACACTTAATACAAAATGCAGCCGTAGCAGCCGTAGACCTACACATAATACAAAATGCAGCCGTAGACCTACACATAATACAAAATGCAGCCGTAGGTCTACACATAATACAAAATGCAGCCGTAGCAGCCGTAGGCCTACACATAATACAAAATGCAGCCGTAGGCCTACACATAATTCAAAATGCAGCCGTAGGCCTACACATAATACAAAATGCTGCCGTAAGCCTACACATAATACAAAATGCAGCCGTAGGTCCTACACATAATACAAAATGCAGCCGTAGCTGCCGTAGGCCTACACATAATACAAAATGCAGCCATAGGACTACAAATAATACAAAATGCAGCCGTAGGCCTACACATAATACAAAATGCAGCCGTAGCTGCCGTAGGCCTACACATAATACAAAATGCAGCCGTAGGCCTACACATAATACAAAATGCAGCCGTAGACCTACACATAATACAAAATGCAGCCGTAGGCCTACACATAATACAAAATGCAGCCGTAGGTCTACACATAATACAAAATGCAGCCGTAGGCCTACAGATAATACAAAATGCAGCCGTAGACCTACACATAATACAAAATGCAGCCGTAGGCCTACACATAATACAAAATGCAGCCGTAGACCTACACATAATACAAAATGCAGCCGTAGCTGCCCTAGACCTACACATAATACAAAATGCAGCCGTAGGCCTACACATAATACAAAATGCAGCCGTAGGCCTACACATAATACAAAATGCAGCCGTAGGTCTACACATAATACAAAATGCAGCCGTAGACCTACACATAATACAAAATGCAGCCGTAGCTGCCCTAGACCTACACATAATACAAAATGCAGCAGTAGGTCTACACATAATACAAAATGCAGCCGTAGCTGCCGTAGGCCTACACATAATACAAAACGCAGCCGTAGACCTACACATAATAAAAAATGCAGCCGTAGGTCTATACATAATACAAAATGCAGCCGTAGACCTACACATAATACAAAATGCAGCCGTAGGTCTACACATAATACAAAATGCAGCCGTAGGCCTACACATAATACAAAATGCAGCCGTAGGTCTACACATAATACAAAATGCAGCCGTAGGCCTACATATAATACAAAATGCAGCCGTAGGTCTACACATAATACAAAATGCAGCCGTAGGTCTACACATAATACAAAATGCAGCCGTAGGCCTACACATAATACAAAATGCAGCCGTAGGCCTACACATAATACAAAATGCAGCCGTAGGTCTACACATAATACAAAATGCAGCCGTAGACCTACACATAAACAAAATGCAGCCGTAGCTGCCCTAGACCTACACATAATACAAAATGCAGCAGTAGGTCTACACATAATACAAAATGCAGCCGTAGCTGCCGTAGGCCTACACATAATACAAAACGCAGCCGTAGACCTACACATAATAAAAAATGCAGCCGTAGGTCTATACATAATACAAAATGCAGCCGTAGACCTACACATAATGCAAAATGCAGCAGTAGGTCTACACATAATACAAAATGCAGCCGTAGGCCTACACATAATACAAAATGCAGCCGTAGGTCTACACATAATACAAAATGCAGCCGTAGGCCTACATATAATACAAAATGCAGCCGTAGGTCTACACATAATACAAAATGCAGCCGTAGGTCTACACATAATACAAAATGCAGCCGTAGGTCTACACATAATACAAAATGCAGCCGTAGCTCCACACATAATACAAAATGCAGCCGTAGGTCTACACATAATACAAAATGCAGCCGTAGGTCTACACATAATACAAAATGCAGCCGTAGGCCTACACATAATACAAAATGCAGCCGTAGCTGCCGTAGGCCTACACATAATACAAAATGCAGCCGTAGCTGCCGTAGGTCTACACATAATTCAAAATGCAGCCGTAGACCTACACATAATACAAAATGCAGTCGTAGGCCTACACATAATACAAAATGCAGCCGTAGGTCTACAAATAATACTAAATGCAGCCGTAGACCTACAGATAATACAAAATGCAGCCGTAGCTGCCGTAGGTCTACAAATAATACAAAATGCAGCCGTAGGCCTACACATAATACACAATGCAGCCGTAGGTCTACAAATAATACAAAATGCAGCCGTAGACCTACACATAATACAAAATGCAGCCGTAGGCCTACACATAATACAAAATGCAGCAGTAGGTCTACACATTATACAAAATGCAGCCGTAGGTCTACACATAATACAAAATGCAGCCGTAGGTCTACACATAATACAAAATGCAGCCGTAGGCCTACACATAATACAAAATGCAGCCGTAGGCCTACACATAGTACAAAATGCAGCCGTAGACCTACACATAATACAAAATGCAGCCGTAGACCTACACATAATACAAAATGCAGCCGTAGACCTACACATAATACAAAATGCAGCCGTAGCTGCCGCAGGCCTACACATAATACAAAATGCAGCCGTAGGCCTACACTTAATACAAAATGCAGCCGTAGCAGCCGTAGACCTACACATAATACAAAATGCAGCCGTAGACCTACACATAATACAAAATGCAGCCGTAGGTCTACACATAATACAAAATGCAGCCGTAGCAGCCGTAGGCCTACACATAATACAAAATGCAGCCGTAGGCCTACACATAATTCAAAATGCAGCCGTAGGCCTACACATAATACAAAATGCTGCCGTAAGCCTACACATAATACAAAATGCAGCCGTAGGCCTACACATAATACAAAATGCAGCCGTAGCTGCCGTAGGCCTACACATAATACAAAATGCAGCCATAGGACTACAAATAATACAAAATGCAGCCGTAGGCCTACACATAATACAAAATGCAGCCGTAGCTGCCGTAGGCCTACACATAATACAAAATGCAGCCGTAGGCCTACACATAATACAAAATGCAGCCGTAGACCTACACATAATACAAAATGCAGCCGTAGGCCTACACATAATACAAAATGCAGCCGTAGGTCTACACATAATACAAAATGCAGCCGTAGGCCTACAGATAATACAAAATGCAGCCGTAGACCTACACATAATACAAAATTCAGCCGTAGGCCTACACATAATACAAAATGCAGCTGTAGACCTACACATAATACAAAATGCAGCCGTAGCTGCCCTAGACCTACACATAATACAAAATGCAGCCGTAGGCCTACACATAATACAAAATGCAGCCGTAGGCCTACACATAATACAAAATGCAGCCGTAGGTCTACACATAATACAAAATGCAGCCGTAGACCTACACATAATACAAAATGCAGCCGTAGCTGCCCTAGACCTACACATAATACAAAATGCAGCAGTAGGTCTACACATAATACAAAATGCAGCCGTAGCTGCCGTAGGCCTACACATAATACAAAACGCAGCCGTAGACCTACACATAATAAAAAATGCAGCCGTAGGTCTATACATAATACAAAATGCAGCCGTAGACCTACACATAATACAAAATGCAGCCGTAGGTCTACACATAATACAAAATGCAGCCGTAGGCCTACACATAATACAAAATGCAGCCGTAGGTCTACACATAATACAAAATGCAGCCGTAGGCCTACATATAATACAAAATGCAGCCGTAGGTCTACACATAATACAAAATGCAGCCGTAGGTCTACACATAATACAAAATGCAGCCGTAGGTCTACACATAATACAAAATGCAGCCGTAGCTCTACACATAATACAAAATGCAGCCGTAGGTCTACACATAATACAAAATGCAGCCGTAGGTCTACACATAATACAAAATGCAGCCGTAGGCCTACACATAATACAAAATGCAGCCGTAGCTGCCGTAGGCCTACACATAATACAAAATGCAGCCGTAGCTGCCGTAGGTCTACACATAATTCAAAATGCAGCCGTAGACCTACACATAATACAAAATGCAGTCGTAGGCCTACACATAATACAAAATGCAGCCGTAGATCTACAAATAATACTAAATGCAGCCGTAGACCTACAGATAATACAAAATGCAGCCGTAGCTGCCGTAGGTCTACAAATAATACAAAATGCAGCCGTAGACCTACACATAATACACAATGCAGCCGTAGGTCTACAAATAATACAAAATGCAGCCGTAGACCTACACATAATACAAAATGCAGCCGTAGACCTACACATAATAAAAAATGCAGCCGTAGCTGCCGTAGGCCTACCCATAATACAAAATGCAGCCGTAGGTCTACCCATAATACAAAATGCAGCCGTAGGTCTACACATAATACAAAATGCAGCCGTAGGCCTACACATAATACAAAATGCAGCAGTAGGTCTACACATTATACAAAATGCAGCCGTAGGTCTACACATAATACAAAATGCAGCCGTAGGTCTACACATAATACAAAATGCAGCCGTAGGCCTACACATAATACAAAATGCAGCCGTAGACCTACACATAGTACAAAATGCAGCCGTAGGCCTACACATAATACAAAATGCAGCCGTAGACCTACACATAATACAAAATGCAGCCGTAGACCTACACATAATACAAAATGCAGCCGTAGGCCTACACATAATACAAAATGCAGCCGTAGGCCTACACATAATACAAAATGCAGCCGTAGACCTACACATAATACAAAATGCAGCCGTAGACCTACACATAATACAAAATGCAGCCGTAGGCCTACACATAATACAAAATGCAGCCGTAGACCTACACATAATACAAAATGCAGCCGTAGCTGCCGCAGGCCTACACATAATACAAAATGCAGCCGTAGGCCTACACTTAATACAAAATGCAGCCGTAGCAGCCGTAGACCTACACATAATACAAAATGCAGCCGTAGACCTACACATAATACAAAATGCAGCCGTAGGTCTACACATAATACAAAATGCAGCCGTAGCAGCCGTAGGCCTACACATAATACAAAATGCAGCCGTAGGCCTACACATAATACAAAATGCAGCCGTAGGCCTACACATAATACAAAATGCTGCCGTAAGCCTACACATAAAACAAAATGCAGCCGTAGGCCTACACATAATACAAAATGCAGCCGTAGCTGCCGTAGGGCTACACATAATACAAAATGCAGCCATAGGACTACAAATAATACAAAATGCAGCCGTAGGTCCTACACATAATACAAAATGCAGCCGTAGCTGCCGTAGGCCTACACATAATACAAAATGCAGCCGTAGGCCTACACATAATACAAAATGCAGCCGTAGACCTACACATAATACAAAATGCAGCCGTAGACCTACACATAATACAAAATGCAGCCGTAGACCTACAGATAATACAAAATGCAGCCGTAGCTGCCGTAGGTCTACAAATAATACAAAATGCAGCCGTAGACCTACACATAATACACAATGCAGCCGTAGGTCTACAAATAATACAAAATGCAGCCGTAGACCTACACATAATACAAAATGCAGCCGTAGACCTACACATAATAAAAAATGCAGCCGTAGCTGCCGTAGGCCTACCCATAATACAAAATGCAGCCGTAGGTCTACCCATAATACAAAATGCAGCCGTAGGTCTACACATAATACAAAATGCAGCCGTAGGCCTACACATAATACAAAATGCAGCAGTAGGTCTACACATTATACAAAATGCAGCCGTAGGTCTACACATAATACAAAATGCAGCCGTAGGTCTACACATAATACAAAATGCAGCCGTAGGCCTACACATAATACAAAATGCAGCCGTAGGCCTACACATAATACAAAATGCAGCCGTAGACCTACACATAATACAAAATGCAGCCGTAGACCTACACATAATACAAAATGCAGCCGTAGACCTACACATAATACAAAATGCAGCCGTAGACCTACACATAATACAAAATGCAGCCGTAGGCCTACACATAATACAAAATGCAGCCGTAGACCTACACATAATACAAAATGCAGCCGTAGACCTACACATAATACAAAATGCAGCCGTAGGCCTACACATAATACAAAATGCAGCCGTAGACCTACACATAATACAAAATGCAGCCGTAGCTGCCGCAGGCCTACACATAATACAAAATGCAGCCGTAGGCCTACACTTAATACAAAATGCAGCCGTAGCAGCCGTAGACCTACACATAATACAAAATGCAGCCGTAGACCTACACATAATACAAAATGCAGCCGTAGGTCTACACATAATACAAAATGCAGCCGTAGCAGCCGTAGGCCTACACATAATACAAAATGCAGCCGTAGGCCTACACATAATTCAAAATGCAGCCGTAGGCCTACACATAATACAAAATGCTGCCGTAAGCCTACACATAATACAAAATGCAGCCGTAGGCCTACACATAATACAAAATGCAGCCGTAGCTGCCGTAGGCCTACACATAATACAAAATGCAGCCATAGGACTACAAATAATACAAAATGCAGCCGTAGGCCTACACATAATACAAAATGCAGCCGTAGCTGCCGTAGGCCTACACATAATACAAAATGCAGCCGTAGGCATACACATAATACAAAATGCAGCCGTAGACCTACACATAATACAAAATGCAGCCGTAGGCCTACACATAATACAAAATGCAGCCGTAGATCTACACATAATACAAAATGCAGCCGTAGGCCTACAGATAATACAAAATGCAGCCGTAGACCTACACATAATACAAAATGCAGCCGTAGGCCTACACATAACACAAAATGCAGCCGTAGGTCTACACATAATACAAAATGCAGCCGTAGGCCTACACATAATACATAATGCAGCAGTAGGTCTACACATTATACAAAATGCAGCCGTAGGTCTACACATAATACAAAATGCAGCCGTAGGTCTACACATAATACAAAATGCAGCCGTAGGCCTACACATAATACAAAATGCAGCCGTAGGCCTACACATAATACAAAATGCAGCCGTAGACCTACACATAATACAAAATGCAGCCGTAGACCTACACATAATACAAAATGCAGCCGTAGACCTACACATAATACAAAATGCAGCCGTAGACCTACACATAATACAAAATGCAGCCGTAGGCCTACACATAATACAAAATGCAGCCGTAGACCTACACATAATACAAAATGCAGCCGTAGCTGCCGCAGGCCTACACATAATACAAAATGCAGCCGTAGGCCTACACTTAATACAAAATGCAGCCGTAGCAGCCGTAGACCTACACATAATACAAAATGCAGCCGTAGACCTACACATAATACAAAATGCAGCCGTAGGTCTACACATAATACAAAATGCAGCCGTAGCAGCCGTAGGCCTACACATAATACAAAATGCAGCCGTAGGCCTACACATAATTCAAAATGCAGCCGTAGGCCTACACATAATACAAAATGCTGCCGTAAGCCTACACATAATACAAAATGCAGCCGTAGGCCTACACATAATACAAAATGCAGCCGTAGCTGCCGTAGGCCTACACATAATACAAAATGCAGCCATAGGACTACAAATAATACAAAATGCAGCCGTAGGCCTACACATAATACAAAATGCAGCCGTAGCTGCCGTAGGCCTACACATAATACAAAATGCAGCCGTAGGCCTACACATAATACAAAATGCAGCCGTAGACCTACACATAATACAAAATGCAGCTGTAGACCTACACATAATACAAAATGCAGCCGTAGCTGCCCTAGACCTACACATAATACAAAATGCAGCAGTAGGTCTACACATAATACAAAATGCAGCCGTAGCTGCCGTAGGCCTACACATAATACAAAACGCAGCCGTAGACCTACACATAATAAAAAATGCAGCCGTAGGTCTATACATAATACAAAATGCAGCCGTAGACCTACACATAATACAAAATGCAGCCGTAGGTCTACACATAATACAAAATGCAGCCGTAGGCCTACACATAATACAAAATGCAGCCGTAGGTCTACACATAATACAAAATGCAGCCGTAGGCCTACACATAATACAAAATGCAGCCGTAGCTGCCGTAGGCCTACACATAATACAAAATGCAGCCGTAGCTGCCGTAGGTCTACACATAATTCAAAATGCAGCCGTAGACCTACACATAATACAAAATGCAGCCGTAGGCCTACACATAATACAAAATGCAGCCGTAGGCCTACACATAATACAAAATGCAGCCGTAGGCCTACACATAATACAAAATGCAGCCGTAGACCTACACATAATACAAAATGCAGCCGTAGCTGCCGTAGGCCTACACATAATACAAAATGCAGCCGTAGGCCTACACATAATACAAAATGCAGCCGTAGCAGCCGTAGACCTACACATAATACAAAATGCAGCCGTAGACCTACACATAATACAAAATGCAGCCGTAGGCCTACACATAATACAAAATGTAGCCGTAGCTGCCGTAGGTCTACACATAATACAAAATGCAGCCGTAGACCTACAGATAATACAAAATGCAGCCGTAGCTGCCGTAGGTCTACAAATAATACAAAATGCAGCCGTAGACCTACACATAATACACAATGCAGCCGTAGGTCTACAAATAATACAAAATGCAGCCGTAGACCTACACATAATACAAAATGCAGCCGTAGACCTACACATAATAAAAAATGCAGCCGTAGCTGCCGTAGGCCTACCCATAATACAAAATGCAGCCGTAGGTCTTCCCACAATACAAAATGCAGCCGTAGGTCTACACATAATACAAAATGCAGCCGTAGGCCTACACATAATACAAAATGCAGCCGTAGGCCTACACATAATACAAAATGCAGCCGTAGACCTACACATAATACAAAATTCAGCCGTAGACCTACACATAATACAAAATGCAGCCGTAGACCTACACATAATACAAAATGCAGCCGTAGACCTACACATAATACAAAATGCAGCCGTAGACCTACACATAATACAAAATGCAGCCGTAGGCCTACACATAATACAAAATGCAGCCGTAGGCCTACACATAATACAAAATGCAGCCGTAGGCCTACACATAATACAAAATGCAGCCGTAGACCTACACATAATACAAAATGCAGCCGTAGCTGCCGTAGGCCTACACATAATACAAAATGCAGCCGTAGGCCTACACATAATACAAAATGCAGCCGTAGCAGCCGTAGACCTACACATAATACAAAATGCAGCCGTAGACCTACACATAATACAAAATGCAGCCGTAGGTCTACACATAATACAAAATGCAGCCGTAGCAGCCGTAGGCCTACACATAATACAAAATGCAGCCGTAGGCCTACACATAATTCAAAATGCAGCCGTAGGCCTACACATAATACAAAATGCTGCCGTAAGCCTACACATAATACAAAATGCAGCCGTAGGCCTACACATAATACAAAATGCAGCCGTAGCTGCCGTAGGCCTACACATAATACAAAATGCAGCCGTAGGACTACACATAATACAAAATGCAGCCGTAGGCCTACACATAATACAAAATGCAGCCGTAGCTGCCGTAGGCCTACACATAATACAAAATGCAGCCGTAGGCCTACACATAATACAAAATGCAGCCGTAGACCTACACATAATACAAAATGCAGCCGTAGGACTACACATAATACAAAATGCAGCCGTAGACCTACACATAATACAAAATGCAGCAGTAGGTCTTCACATAATACAAAATGCAGCCGTAGCTGCCGTAGGCCTACACATAATACAAAATGCAGCCGTAGACCTACACATAATACAAAATGCAGCCGTAGCGGCCGTAGGCCTACACATAATACAAAATGCAGCCGTAGACCTACACATAATACAAAATGCAGCCGTAGCTGCCGTAGGCCTACACATAATACAAAATGCAGCCGTAGGTCTACACATAATACAAAATGCAGCCGTAGCTGCCGTAGACCTACACATAATACAAAATGCAGCCGTAGCTGCCGTAGACCTACACATAATACAAATTGCAGCCGTTGCTGCCGTAGGTCTATTCATACAGCCGTATCTGCCGTAGGCCTACACATAATTTGCGCCTACCAACAGGATGAGCACTGCTAGCGTATCAAAGATTCTTACAGGGTTCATAGCTTAAACTTTTCTGTTGAATTTGTGAGTCTACGCGATGAGCGTAACCTACAGTAAGCCAACCTGCCACTTCTCCAGGTGCACAATATTTTCTGTGGGAGAGTTTCAGAAAATAGGGCTGTGAGACACGGGCTTAATCCTAGACACATGCAATGTAGGGTGAATACGGAGAGTACAGGGTAACAAAAGACGAACAGCAGTGGAACTAAGGACTCTAGAGATGGGGAAAGGGCCAATGAAACGGGGAGAAAGTTTGCGGGACTTCACCCGAAGGGCCAGGTCCCGTGTGGATAGCCGTACCCTCTGCCCAATGCGATAGCGAGGAGCTGGAGTCCGGCGGCAATCCGCTTGTCGACTATACCTGGAGTTGGTCTTGAGATGCGCCGCCCGGGCTCTTTTCCAGGTACGCCGACAGTGACTGACGAACATCTGGGCCGAGGGTATGTTGACTTCCTGCTCATGTTCTGGGAAGAGAGGAGGTTGATATCCCATGGAGCACTCGAAAGGGGAGAGTCCCGTGGCCAAACAGGGAAGAGTGTTCCCGGGCATACTCCACCCAAACCAGTTTTCAGCTCCAGGTAGTGGGGTTGGTTGAGACTAGGCATCTTAGGGTGGTTTCCAGGTCTTGGTTTGCTCGCTCCGACTGGCCGTTGGATTGGGGATGGAATCCGGAGGACAGGCTGGCCGACGACCCAATAAGGGTGCAGAACGCCTTCCAGAACTGAGACGAGAACTGAGGACCCCGGTCGGAGACCATGTCCACCGGGAGTCCGTGGATCCTGAAGACGTGCTGCACCATGAGCTGGGCCGTCTCTTTGGCAGAGGGTAGTTTGTGGAGAGGGATGAAATGGGCGGCCTTGGAAAACCGATCCACTACCGTCAGAATGACGGTGTTGCCATCAGACGGAGGGAGCCCAGTGACAAAGTCCAGGGAGATATGGGACCAGGGACGATGAGGGACAGGTAGTGGCTGAAGGAAGCCGGAAGGGGCTTGCCGTGGAGTCTTATTCTGAGCACAAACGGTGCATGAGGCAACGAAGGCAGATGCGTCAAGAACCATTGTGGGCCACCAGAAACGTTGTCGGAGGAAGGCCAGGGTCATCCGGAACTCGCCAGGAGGAATGAGCCCATTTCAGGACCCGGGACCGGACTGAATTAGGGACGAACAACCGGTTAGCCGGGCCACCTCCAGGGGCATACTGGGAACGTTGTGCCTTGCAGACCAGGGTCTCAATACCCCAGCCCACAGCAGTCGCAAGGCATGAGGTAGGGAGGATGGTCTCTGAGTCAGAGGATGTGGCAGCGGGACTGTACAGGCGAGAGAAGGCATCAGGTTTAACATTCTTGGACCCTGGGCGATAGGAAATGGTGAAGTTCAACCTGGTGAATAACAGAGCCCACTGGGCCTGCCTGGAGTTAAGGCGCTTGGTTGTGCGGAGAAATTCCAAACTGATGTTCTGTTCCCTTCAGCCAGTCTCCACTCCTCCAGTGCCATCTTGACCGCCAGGAGTTCTCGGTTACCCACTTCGTAGTTTCTTTCTGCAGAGTTGAGACGATGGGACAGGAAGGAACAGGAATGGAGCTTTTGGTCCTGGACAGATCACTGGGACAGGATAGCCCCCACTCCAAATTCAGAAGCATCGACCTCAACCACAAAATGACGGTTTGGGTCCGGATGGACGAGGATGGGGGCTGTAGTGAACCGACACTTCAGGTCCACAAAGGCTCTGTCAACCGCTGGGGACCATGTGAACGGTACCTTGGGAGAGGTGAGTGCCGAGAGGGGGGCCGCCAGGGTGCTGTACCCTCGAATAAAACACCGATAGAAATTGGAAAACCCCAGGAAATGTTGTAGCTGCACCCTGGACGTAGGTTGGGACCAATCCACTACTGCTTTCACCTTTTCCGGGTCCATCTGGACATTTCCTTTAGCGATGACATATCCCAGAAAGGAGAGCGTAGAACGGTGGAACTCGCATTTCTCCGCTTTCACAAATAACTAATTCTCCAGGAGACGCTGAAGGACTTGTCTAACATGGAGGACGTGTACTTGGGCAGAAGGGAAAAAACTGGATGATGTCGAGGTAGACGGACACGACACGGTTTAACATGTCCCGAAGCACATCGTTTACCAGGGTCTGGAAGTGTTGAAGGCTGTCTTCCACTCATCCCCTTCGCGTATCCGAACCAGGTGGTAGGCATTCCAAAGGTCCAGTTTGGAAAAGATGGTAGCCCCCTGGTGAGGTTCGGAAGCCAAGGAGAGGAGTGGTAGGGGGTAACAATTCTTGATCGTTATGTCAATGCACGGACGCAGGGTCTTGTCCTTCTTTTCCACAAAGAAAAACCCTGCGCCGGCAGGGGGCCAGTTCGTACTATAAGGGCACAAGGCGAGACCCAGATGCAGATGGTTTGAGTCTTTGATATTTATTAATAATCCAAAAGGGGTAGGCAAGAGAATGGTCGTGGACAGGCAAAAGGTCAAAACCAGTTCAGAGTCCAGGAGGTACAGAGTAGCAGGCAGGCTCGAGGTCAGGGCAGGCAGAATGGTCAGGCTGGTGGGTACAGAGACCAGAAAACAGGCAAGGGTCAAAACCGGGAGGACTAGCAAAAGAGAATAGAAAAGGCAGGAGCACGGGGAAAAACACGCTGTTTGACTTGGAACATACAAGATGAACTGGCACAGACAGACAGAAAACACAGGTTTAAATACCCAGGGGATAATGGGGAAGATGGGCAACACCTGGAGGGGGTGGAGACAAGCACAAGGACAGGTGAAACAGATCAAGGTGTGACAGAAAAGCAAACGAAATCAAACTAAGTGTATATTCTGTATTAATAGCTGATGTTACATTTCCTGCATGGTAGTAGCCAATTTTAATAAGATAATAGTAAATGCAAATTCAGAGAGCACACACACACACACTATAGCAAGAGAGCAGGGAGAGGCAAAAAAGTAGGCTATGTGTCATTTTCATAGTATTGACATAATTTTTAAAGTAGCCTATCACACAATGACTGTGTAATGCAAATGAATGATAACATAGTGAACGTTTACTTACTTCTTTTAGCAGGCTACACTGTGTATTGGTCCTATACTACTCTGACATACAACATGTACTAAAATGTAGGCCTGAACTGCAGCCACATACACAACAACTGTTATTTTGTACACAAGAAAGCATGCCATGCCACAAGAAAGCATGCCCAAGATGTGTTCATTAAAACATCACACACCGTAACCATCGATTCAGGACCATGGACTGAAGGCTACCGCCATTATGCTCCATGAAGGAATAGGCTGCCAATTTCAGCACCACCAAAGTGGATAGCCAATGGACCACTTTGGTCATAAAATAACACAAAAGCTGTATTTCTATTAATAGCAATGTCTTGACCTTGTTCACATCCCAAAGGTTTGGGCTCTCTGCATCCATGCATCCACAGAGCTTCCACTAGTTAACTACTAATCGTGATGACATTTCCCCCAGCACGGCATAGAAAGTGCTGAAAAACAGTAATCTCTTCTCCATCATCATGCTGACCCACTGTGCTTTCAACTACATACTCTTGCAGAGTTAAACTCATCCGTCTCCGTTGTTTGCTTGGAGCTGGTGTGCCCGTACCTTCTTGGCATGCCTCCCAAAGCTTTTTGAATTCAGCATCACATCACCGTTTTTCAACGCACCCATAAGAGCTGCAGACAAGTTTGACACCAGTGTGCAGATCAGTAGCTTCTGACTGCAGTAACTCATTAAGAGGGTCGAAGAGCCCCAGAATTGTGTGAGTCATGTTCACAATAAACTTAAAGCTTGGCTCTGTCACTGCTTTCAATAAGCCTCAATGGCCTCAAGTCTCACATCTGTGCCATATGCGCGAGTAAATTCGATTTCACAGAGCTTCTCTGTGATGTTGTCACTTGTTTTCAAAATGACTGACACAGTGGCGAGGTCTCCAGTCCATCTCTGATCAAGAACTCTTTTCAGTTTTTCTCCAGTGTACTGTGCAGCCACCGTGGGTTTCCTAAAGAAGTTGTACAGAGAGCTAGACACATTGAACAATTCGTCTATTGCATCATCAGACGACATAGCATGCACCACAACCAAATGCAGACCTTGAACCAGGCTCTACAAAAGGTTTGCTTTCTCCCACTGAAAATGTGGCTTTGGTAAGTGTCAAGATAAACCTGCGCTGGCTCCTCATCCCTGAGATCGTCAGGTGACTGGGGTATCGCTGGCTCCTCATCACTGAGATCGTCAGGTGGCAGGGGTAAGGCTGGCTCCTCATCACTGAGATCGTCAGGTGGCAGGGGTAAGGCTGGCTCCTCATCACTGAGATCGTCAGGTGGCTGGGGTAAGGCTGGCTCCTCATCACTGAGATCGTCAGGTGGCAGGGGTAAGGCTGGCTCCTCATCACTGAGATCGTCAGGTGGCAGGGGTATCGCTGGCTCCTCATCACTGAGATCGTCAGGTGGCTGGGGTATCGCTGGCTCCTCATCACTGAGATCGTCAGGTGGCAGGGGTATCGCTGGCTCCTCATCACTGAGATCGTCAGGTGGCAGGGGTATCGCTGGCTCCTCATCACTGAGATCGTCAGGTGGCAGAGGTATCGCTGGCTCCTCATCACTGAGATCGTCAGGTGGCTGGGGTAAGGCTGGCTCCTCATCACTGAGATCGTCAGGTGGCAGGGGTATCGCTGGCTCCTCATCACTGAAATCGTCAGGTGGCTGGGGTATCGCTGGCTCCTCATCACTGAGATCGTCAGGTGGCTGGGGTAAGGCTGGCTCCTCATCACTGAGGTCGTCAGGTGACTGGGGTAAGGCTGGCTCCTCATCACTGAGATCGTCAGGTGGCAGGGGTATCGCTGGCTCCTCATCACTGAGATCGTCAGGTGGCTGGGGTAACGCTGGCTCCTCATCACCGAGGTCGTCAGGTGGCTGGGGTAACGCTGGCTCCTCATCACCAAGGTCATCAGGTGCTAGTGGCTGGGGTAATGGAGGTGCAGGTGCTTGTTGGGATGTTACCCTAGTGCTGGGCTATGGCTCTTCTCCATCTTGTTGGGCAGCAGGCGGCGTGAGGGCATTTGCTGCTAGGTTCCTCAACCTCAGTAGTTGGGCTAACAGGCTGCTTGGTGAGCTCAGCATCGGTTTTGACATGGTGGTCCTCAATTCTTTGCTTTTGGCAGTGCTCAGCCATTTTCGGATATCCATGTTGATAAAAGCGTAGCCAACTAGCTATAACTATTCAGTGTGCCACTAACAAAACTTAACAAAGCTAGCTGCAAAAGTGAACAACCTTTTCCCTATCTGTGAGAAAATAAACTGTAAATTTGACCCAATCAGAATGCATTTCTGGACTTAAATTATTTGGATTTACATGATTATAACCTCACCCCCCCATCCCCGTCCCTGTCCCCACCCCATCCCGGTCTGCTGGCAGGCCCAGTGGCGCTAAATTGGCAAAATCGCGCATGGTAATTCATATACCATCTGTTATGTTTATGGGGAAACAAAACTGTTTGGAGGCTTGGCTTGAAGTGCTGGGCATCTTGTGATGACATGCATTATCTGAATTAGGCCTACAGAATTATACCTACGGAGGAGCAGCTTCTATGGAGGAACTTTGAATGTCTTTGAACTTCAGAGTTGACTTAACGTTGGACCAGAGAAGCTAGCTAGCTAACAAGCTTGCGTGTGCAGTGGCACCAGAATTAAAACAACATCTTACCTCTTTGTAATTAATAAATCCAATGTGAAATGTGATAACGATAGTATCCCTAACTAGCATTGAAAAAGTTAATCGATTCTTCTCTAATTAAAAATCTCACTCCCTAATTTCTGAATCCAGTTTGTAAGGTCATTAGGCTACTAGACTATGCTTCGGAGGGGGAGGGGCAGGTTGCCTAAACATGCACACACACTGACAAAGATTTTCATCTTGCAGGCAGACACTGGAATAAGTTTCTGATTGACAGAGGGAGAGCTTGCATAGGTGTTTATTTTTAAAAATATTGGGGAAGGGACTGGAAAAAATTGCCTGGGAACGTAAAATAACGTTAATAACCGGTTCCCATGCTTTTAAAATAAAGGTTCTGTTCCGGAACAGTATAGATCACTTTCGTTCCCAGTTCTAATTCTATTCCTTGGAATATTTATTTATTTTCCGGTTTTCGGTTCTGTTCCCTGAACCGGTTCCAACCCCTGGTATTAGTTGTGTCTTGGTGCTTTTCATGTGTATAGGTGTATTAGTAGGTGTGTGTAGTAGGGTGCTACTCATGTATATTAGCTGAGCTGAATCAGTGTGCTGAGGACTGGGGTGCTGATCCTGTCATGTGGTCAGCAGCTTTGTCTCAGGCCTGCCCTGCCGCAGGTGGAGCAGCTGCCAGTCAGCATTCACGCCAGACTGCACCAGGCACGATGCTACTGTTGTTGCCACTGCTTTTGTGTTAATGCACAGCAATGCTTTACTATATCAAAAGGTTAAAGAAGGAGAGTAATTTATGATTGGATCAGGTCGTGATTATGTTTCTGTAAGTTGTGGGAGTTTGATGTGTCAGATGGCACTTATAGGGATTCAGCACACTTGCTGGATGTCTGCATCATCCTCAGTTTATTTATCGTTATTAAACGGTAATTTGTGTGCCAAGGATATTGATGCCAAGTACACCAAGGAGAAAATAATCCTTTGTTTTCAGCACAATCTACACATTATACTGAAGAGTTATTCTGCTGAAAATGGTCAAAGCATTTCCATTTCTTTATTTGTCCATAATACAGCAAACAACACAGAGACATGACTGCACATTTCTCATCTTCTCTTTTCAGAATCGATCGACAACATTGGACAGAAGAGTAAGTCCCTGACCCATATATATTCTTCTACAGTATAATGAACATTAATACCTGCAAGTAGCAGTATGATAGGGGAGAGTGGGGCAAGTTGAGACAAAGGGGTGAGTTGAGCCACCCTTATTTCTAGGAAACCATACACAAAATTAATAATTTGACCAAATATTTAAGAAGAGGTCCTCATTTCATGCCGTCTGTGAAAGAAGAAACCACATGGAAAAAGTAGTAAGCAAGTTAGGTCCAAAAAACAGATTTTCACCACGTCAAATGAATTTATTGGGTTAGAAGTTTCATGATGCTTGTATCTAAACCAATATAGATAATTTAAAGATTGTTCTTTACATCAGTTGGGGTCTCTATAAGCTTCAATATGAGGTCATAAACCTAGTATGAAAGTGCATCCCTATATTGTGTGGGCTAATATAGTCCAAATGTTTGCCTTGGGGTAGGTTGAGCAATGGCCATGGGGTAAGTTGAGCCAATGGTTAAGCCAATGGCAAGTTGAGCAAATGGAGGTGTTTTCTTCCCAGGCGTAATGCAAGGCATTATCGCTGGGATATGAGGTAACAACAGGGCCTGGCCTATGTTAAAAGTGTGTGTTAGGTGTTAAGCCTGTGTTAAAAGATGCTTAAAATTATTCAAATACAAAAATATAAAATCAAATGTTATTTGCCACATGCGCTGAATACCGTGAAATGCTTACTTACAAGCCCTTAACCAACAATGCAGTTTTAAGAGAAATAAGAGAAATAAAATAAAAATATTTACTCATTAAACTAAAGTAAAAAATAAATAATAATAAAGTAACACAATAAAATAACGAGGCTATATACAGGGGGTACCAGTACCAAGTCAATGTGCGGGTGTACAGGTTAGTTGATGGTAATTAAGGTATGTACATGTAGGTAGGGGTAAAGTGACTATGCATAGATAATTAACACCGAGTAGCAGCAGTGTAAAAAAAAAATGGGGGGATCAATGCAAATAGTTCGAGTAGCCAATTGATTAACTGTTCAGCAGTCTTGGGGGTAGAAGCTGTTAAGGAGCCTTTTGGACCTAGACTTGGTGCTCCGGTCACGCTTGCTGTGCGGTAGCAGAGAGAACAGTCTATGACCAGGGTGGCTGGAGTCCTAGACAATTTTTAGGGCCTTCCTTTGACACTGCCTGTTATAGAGGTCCTGGATGGCAGGAAGCTTGACCCCAGTGATGTACAGGGTTGGATGCTAACCAGTTTCCATACCAGGCGGTGATGCAACCAGTCAGGATGCTCTCGATGGTGCAGCTGTATAACTTTTTGATGATCTGAGGACCCATGCCAAATCTTTTCAGTCTCCTGAGGGGGAATAGGCGTTGTCGTGTCCTCTTCACAACTGTTTTGGTGTGTTTGGACCATGATAGTTTGTTGGTCATGTGGACACAAAGGAACTCTGCTCCACTACAGCCCCCGTCGATGTGAACGGGGGCGATTGTGTTTGTGTTGAATTGTGTTTGGGAAATAAAAATAGATATGGTTTTAAAAGGGTAGTGGTAATATTTAATTCAGTACAGAAATGTGTAGGCAGCTTAACTTACCCTGTCCCGCGGCTCAACTTCCCCCATACCCAGAGTAAGTTGTCCCAAGAGGCAACTTTTTTTGGACAAGCTATGTTTTCAAAACTGTAATGTTTACATGAATTCTGATTATTTCAAGGGATACGCAACATCCTGAAATATATGTAGATATCTTTGTTAGAAATACTATATTTCCCTTGATAGAGTGATGCTGAATGTAAAAAAGGTCTCAACTTACCCCACTCTCCCCTATGATGAACACATACCTGACAGTAGTAGTATGATATGATGAACACTGATACCATGCTAGATGAAGAACCCAGAGGTTGAGGCTTATCTATGGGCAGTCATGAGCCAACGGTATCCATTAGTAAGACCGATTTCCACGTTATTAGTACTATTGTGGGGAGAGGAAGTAGGTCTATTAAAGGGTTTGTCTAAGAACTCATAAATGTCTGTTTCCTCTGTCAGGTTTGAATCAGTTATCTACACAGTCAGAGTCAGGAGAGGCCAGACACCCAGGAATGAGGATGATGTTGCATGATGGGTCTGGGAGTACGCAGTTAGAAACAGTTGAATATGATTTTCTGTAAGTCCCTCATCTACACAGGCTGGGACCCAATAGAGACATTCACTGTAGCTAGCCTAATCATCGCTACAAGCTTCATCATAGCAGAATAAATAAGATCACAAAATACAAACATGATTGTAATCATCTTGTTTGGAAATGATAGCTCTGCCAGAGCCTTATCTAAGGGCAGTTAGTCAGGAGGTCCCAAAGCCTTGACGCGTTCTCCTTTGGTGGTTCTTAAGACAAATGTGCTCTGTTCAATGACAAATGTGCTCTGTTCAACTATTGACTTTAAGTTCATGGAAAACAGGGCATCTTTGTTGGTCTATTCTAAAACTGTGTCAGAGATCTAGCTTCTAGCAGACAGATTACCTGGCTGCACAGTGAGCTGTATGTCTTTCTATTCCCAGTTGTTTATCTGCTGGCCTATCATGTTGCTTTCATCTTGTTTACCTGGGCCTACTGGCAGACCATCTTTACCAAGCCCATGAACCCCCTGAAAGAGGTAAGTGTGTGTGTGTGTGTGTGTGTGTGTGTGTGTGTGTGTGTGTGTGTGTGTGTGTGTGTGTGCGCGCACGCGCATTTGATCAAATAGGCTAGTCTGGATGATGTACAGGGAGAAGTACAGAACTAGGCTAGTCTGGATGATGTACAGGGAGAAGTACAGAACTAGGCTAGTCTGGATGATGAGGTACAGGGAGAAGTACAGAACTAGGCTAGTCTGGATGATGAGGTACAGGGAGAAGTACAGAACTAGGCTAGTCTGGATGATGAGGTACAGGGAGAAGTACAGAACTAGGCTAGTCTGGATGATGAGGTACAGGGAGAAGTACAGAACTAGGCTCGTCTGGATGATGAGGTACAGGGAGAGGTACAGAACTAGGCTAGTCTGGATGATGAGGTACAGGGAGAAGTACAGAACTAGGCTAGTCTGGATGATGAGGTACAGGGAGAAGTACAGAACTAGGCTAGTCTGGATGAGGTACAGGGAGAAGTACAGAACTAGGCTAGTCTGGATGATGAGGTACAGGGAGAAGTACAGAACTAGGCTAGTCTGGGTGATGAGGTACAGGGAGAAGTACAGAACTAGGCTAGTCTGGATGATGAGGTACAGGGAGAAGTACAGAACTAGGCTAGTCTGGATGATGAGGTACAGGGAGAAGTACAGAACTAGGCTCCAGTCTCTCCTGCTATGATTGAGAGTGCTATTTAAAATGACATTGAGAGTGATATTTACAGTGATATTACCTTCTTCTCCGACTGCCTGAAGGAGCACTCTATTATCTCTGCTCCTGACCACTCAGATTCAGAGCTTGTTGTTGTTGAATCCATGCGTTTTAGACGGCACTCAAAAATGCTCCTTCCAGTACTGAGTGCTCTGGTTCATTCAAGGGGCGATAGCTTAACATTCAGGTCACTCAATAACAATGTTTTCCTTCATACTGTAAGGTGCATTTGTTAGATGATTCAGTGGGTGGTGATATCTGTGTCACTGGGCACCATTGTGTTTGTTATTGTTGAAGTTATTAGTCCTCAGCCTTCAATCATAAAACGCCTGAGTGCCTCAATGTAATAATGTAGCAGCGCTGCTGGGGCTCTGCAAACAGTCTAGCTGCTCAGAAGGAAAGGGCAAAGATAGAAGTGCACATGACTTAGCTGGATCAGCCTTGTGACACACAACAGTTACTGTACTGCAGTCCTCCAGCAGTCAGAGCTACACAGCATTTACAGTAGATCACACCATTATAATAAGAGCTCTAATGGGAAGTGCATCTCATTAGTAATGGATGTAGGCCTGCAATATTCTAGAGGTGTAGGATCATAATTTGAGCCAGTTTGCTGCAGCGGGAAAAAAATCCTGCAGCAACAGAAAATGTGAATTAATAAGTTGATTATAATGAATGGACATTTTTGTAGGGGAAAATCAAGTGTGGAAATTACAAACTTCAGAAGACTTTTTAAACCTCATATGCAACAGGGCTTTTTAAACCTCCTGCAACAGGGTGATGAAATGAAGATCCTACATCTGTTGAGGCACAGGGTGCTTCTTATTCTGTTCCTCCATCCTCTCTGTAGTTCCACCTGTCCTACTCAGACAAGGTGCTGTTGGAGCGCGAGGACCGTGGAGAGTCTCAGCAGGAGATTCTTAGAAGGATAGCCAAGGATTTACCCATCTACACCCGCACCATGTCTGGAGGTACTCTACAGAACACAAGCTAAAACAAGAAGTCTGCCCTGTGGGCTGACTTTTAGCAACCCAGCAAACCAGAATTGGTTGCACCATTTACTCTAATATCACAAAAACTGTCCAGTTGTTCTGATGATTATACATTGAATCAGGAGCGAAAGTAGAATTAATTTCTTCCCGGTGCGGGACCTGCACCAACGTTTTTTATAGGCCCAATTACATATATAATCCCTATTAATTCAATAGGATCTCTCTGGACCTAGTCATAAAGATTTGTCATTTAACTTTTAAAATGTATAACCTTTTATTGTGGCATAAACACAACCAGTCATGATGTTTTTATCTGATTGTCAAACAAACACTTCAAAGGGCTCCTTTACTAAGCTACCCGCACACGTTCATCCACTCACAACATATTTCCAGCCTCATAACAGTGGTGAATGGAAAGAGACATCTGTTACACTAAACACCACAAAGTTGTCATTAGGCCAGAATGTATGTGTCCATTGCTGTCTGCGTGGGTCTCGTTGTCGGCCGCTCATCTCTGCCTTGGCCAAATTTCGGTGTTCTCGTCTAACCACACCGCATTTTGGAGTGGAGGCTATACCACCCGTTTTCACATTTATTCGCTTATTTGTCATGCCTCTGTCATGAGTTAATGATAAAAAGGGATGTAATAGCCTCCAGTTTTCTTGACATTTTATTTTAATTATTGTGATAGGCGCATGTTTTACCGGTACGGCGTACCTCCACTAGTTATTTTCCCGGTACCCTGTACCCTGTACCCTGTACCCTGTACCCTGTACCCTGTACCGGACCACCTTATTTTCTCCCCTTGTTTATAAATAATATTCGCCTGATGTTGCAAGAATGTCCCCAGAATATACAGTGCCTTCGGAAAGTATTCAGACCCTTTGACCGTTTCCACATTCTGTTAGGTCACAGATTTATTCTAAAATTGATTAAATAGTTTCCCCCCCCCTCATCCATCTACACACAATACCCCATAATGACAAAGCATTTGACATTTTTGCTAATTTATAAATAGAACCCCCCATAAATATTACATTTACATAAATATTCAGACCCTTAACTCAGTACTTTGTTGAAGCACCTTTGGCAGCGATTACAGCCTTGAGTCTTCTTGGGTACGACGCTACAAGCTTGGCACACCTGTATTTGGAGAGTTTCTCCCATTCTTCTCTGTAGATCCTCTCAAGCTCTGTTATGTTGGATGGGGAGCGTTGCTGCACAGCTATTTTCAGGTCTCTCCAGAGATGTTCGATCGGGTTCAAGTCCGGGCTCTGGCTGGGCCACTCAAAGACATTCAGAGACTTGTCCCGAAGCTACTCCTGCGTTGTCTTGGCTGTGTGCTTAGGGTCGTTGTCCTGTTGGAAGGTGAAACTTTGCCTCTGTCTGAGGTCCTGAGCGCTCTGGAGCAGGTTTTCATTGAGGCTCTCTCTGTACATTGCTCCGTTCAACTTTGCCTCGATCCCGACTAGTCTTCCAGTCCCTGCCACTGAAAAACATCCCCACAGCATGATGCTGCCACCACCATGCTTCAACGTAGGGAAGTTTGGTGCCAGGTTTCCTCTAGACGTGACGCTTGGCATTCAGGCCGAAGAGTTCAATCTTGGTTTCATCAGACCAGAGAGTCTTGTTTCTCATGGTCTGAGAGTCTTTATGTGTCTTTTGGCTATCATGTGCCTTTTACTGAGGAGTGGCTTCCGTCTGGCCTCTCTACCATGAAGGCCTGATTGGTGGAGTGCTGCAGATATGGTTGTCCTTCTGGAAGGTTCTCCTGTCTCCACAGAGGAACTCTGGAGTATCCATCGGGTTCTTGGTCACCTCCCTGACCAAGGCCCTTCTACCCCGATTGCTCAGTTTGGCCTGGCGGCCAGCTCTAGGAAGAGCCTTGGTGCTTCCAAACTTCTTCCATTTAAGAATGATGGAGGCCACTGTGTTCTTGGGGACCTTCAATGCCGCAGACAATTTTTGTTACCCTTCCACAGACCTTTGCCTCCACACAATCCTGTCTTGAGGCTCTACGGACAATTCCTTCGACCTCATGGCTTGGTTTTTGCTCTGACATGCACTGTCAACTGTGGGACCTTATATAGACAGGTGTGTGCTTTTCCAAATCATGTCTGTCATTGTAAAATAAGAATTTGTTCTTAACTGACTTGCCTAGTTAAATAAAGGTGAAATATATATATATATTTTTTTAAATTGGTCAGTGGGGTAGATAGGCTGACAATTAATTTGTTATTGGTCAGTGGGGTAGATAGACTGACGATTAATTTGTTATTGGTCAGTAGGGTAGATAGGGTGGTGATCGTGTCTGATTGACCGTGCTGACGCTGTCTCTCTTATTCCTCAGCTATTCGTTTCTGTGATCGCTGCCAGCTGGTCAAGCCTGATCGATGTCACCATTGCTCAGTCTGTGATAAGTATGACTCTGCTCATGGCCCTATGCACTGTTCATAAGAACCCTGCTGAAACTGTGTTGGGGAAAATTGTAGCTGTTACTGAGTTTCCTTACTGTTGTTTTACAGATGCATCCTAAAGATGGATCACCATTGCCCCTGGTCTGTATTGCTACTGTACCATTTCATACTTAATCAAAGTTATGTTTGATTAATTATTCAAAGGAAATGGAACAATATTTTCCATTAGGTCACTGTATGATTTGTAAGAGTTTTTAAATCTTGTTTGATAAATGTATCACTTTTTCCGTTGTCGTCAAAGGCTTAACTGATGTCTACGATGTAGATGATATTTCAGCCTTGTCCGTTTGGGGGCCATTTTTACCATCTGTATGTTGTTGTCAAACGGTAGGGTTTTCCCATATGGTGTGATATTGACTTGGAGCATTGCCTTCTTGTTTTGGAATGTGACAGGGTGAATAACTGTGTGGGCTTCTCCAACTATAAGTTTTTCATGCTGTTCCTGGCGTACTCCTTATTATATTGCATTTTCATCACTGCTACAGATCTACAGTACTTCATTAAATTCTGGACCGTGAGTAAAATATTTTCATGGTGAACTTTTGAATAATTGACATTCTGTACAATCTAAACCAGTGGAATGATTGCATTTCTAATGTCTGTTATATCTATATATCTCTATATCCATGTTCATTAGAGAAAACTATTATTTGTAATGACTAAATACAGTATGAAAGATGATGCTTTGTGAATAACTGAAAATAACTGTTTCATGTTCTGATCTTGGTATTCTGATTTCTCTGCAAGGCTGAAGGTAGAACACACGACCATCTGTTAGAATACCTGGTATGAGCCAATCAGCGGCATTGGATTTGAGGACGATGATCAGTGATTGGTTAAGCTCCCCCTAGACTAGTTTCGTAGCGACCTATGCTAACACCCAACTAGCTGGCAGACTTTACTTACAGGTTATGCCTAATGCACACATACAGGTACTGTAAGACTAATACATTGTGTTTGTGTGGAACCGCTCCCTCAGAATGGTCTGCCTGACACCCAGGCTAAGTTCCACATCATGTTCCTGTTCTTCGCTGCTTCCATGTTCTCTGTCAGTCTGGCCTCACTGTTCGTCTACCACTGCTGGCTGGTCTGCAAGAACAGATCCACTCTGGGTAAGAGCTGGCATGGTGTATCTGTATGTTGTTGTGAACATTTCCCTGGTGTCTCACTAAACAGAATAGAAACAGACCTAACATGGGTGCTCTGACGGAGTTTCCAAGAACAGGCCTGGGATAGGGACATAATTCTATTCTTCTCCACATCAAATAAAAACACAGATTGAGTCACTCATCTGTGGTATGATTTGATAAGGCTCTTTGTTATGGCCATTATCGGACAGACAGACAGAGAGAGCAGTCTCTTATCATGTGTGCTAGAGCTGGGACGATAAACTGGAAATTATCGATACTGACCGAACCAATCATTTATCAAGGACATATTACTGATATTAATAATAATACGCTTTTACTAGAGGAATGTGAAGTTTGACATGAAATTAGTCTGCTACTATGGGATATTTCTAATGGGACAATTGATAACTACAACATTCCAAGTAGCAGTAGTAGTAAAAGTAGTAGTAGTAGTAGCAGTAGTAGTAGCAGCAGTAGTAGTAGTAGCAGCAGTAGTAGTGATAATAGAAGCAGTATAAGTAGTAGTACTAGTAGTAGTAGTAGCAGTCTTAGTGCAGTAGCAGTAGTAGTACCAGTAGTAAGAGTAGCAGTAGTAGTAGTACCAGTAGTAGTAGTAGTAGCAGTAGTAGGAGCAGTAGTAGTAGTAGCACTAGTACCAGTAGTAGTAGTAGTAGCACTAGTACCAGTAGTAGTAGGATCACTATACCAGTAGTAGTAGTAGCAGTAGTAGGAGCAGTAGTAGTAGTAGCAGCACTAGTAGTAGTAGTAGTAGGATCACTATACCAGTAGTAGTAGTAGCAGTAGTAGGAGCAGTAGTAGTAGTAGCAGCACTAGTAGTAGTAGCAGTAGTAGTAGTAGTTTTAAGGGTAATATAAAAGTGGTGCACACTCATTTTATAAACGCATCGTTCAATTTATCGTTATCTTGATCATTTTGTAAATGTATCGTGCTATGGACTTTTGTCCATATGGCCCAGCTCTGTGTGCACAGTGGTGCACTTTTTTGTCTCCAATCGGAGTGAGTGGATTATTCAGGGAGTGAACAACAGGCTCACAGTAAGAGGCTTAGTAACAGACACTGGAAAGGTAGCCCTGCTGGAAAGGTAGCCCTGCTGGACAGGTAGCCCTGCTGGAAAGGTAGCCCTGCTGGACAGGTAGCCCTGCTGGAAAGGTAGCCCTGCTGGTCAGGTAGCCCTGCTGGACAGGTAGCCCTGCTGGAAAGGTAGCCCTGCTGGTCAGGTAGCCCTGCTGGAAAGGTAGCCCTGCTGGTCAGGTAGCCCTGCTGGAAAGGTAGCCCTGCTGGACAGGCCTTTAGAGGACACGGTCAGTCATACCTAGTAACACAGCACAGCCAGTAGACCTGAAGGCATAGATCTGTCCTCAGAGAGCAGGGTTCTCGGGCTCTTTGGCTCATTGTCATTACATAAAGTAAATTACAAATGGCTGATCTTCATTTTTGCTGTACCAAGGACAGTTCAGTGAGATGGAGTCAAGGGTGTTAGTCTGCAGTTGTGGCAGGCTTTTAAACAGCAAATCTCCCCACCCTTTGAGAATATCAAACTCTTTCAGCAATCTCTTCCCCTATAGGATCATTGACTACTGATGTCTCAAAAAATGTTATACCCATGAAGGTGTTGCTATTGGTTTAGGAGTTGCATAAGTGCCCACAAAACAATGACCTTCCTCTCTGTTTTCTTTGAACTATGAAACATCTAGATTGCATATGTTCTCTATAAACGATGCCAAACCAGATCTCTCCTCAGTTTTGGTTCAACACTGATCATATTCTACTCTGTTGTTCAGAGGCGGTCCGCGCGCCAGCGTTCCGTCATGGGGCAGATAAGAATGGCTTCAGTCTGGGCCTCAGTAAGAACTTCCGCCAGGTCTTCGGTGATGAAATGAGATACTGGCCATTTCCTGTGTACTCCAGGTATATACTTATTCCCTTATTTTATCAGATAAGTTAACTGAGAACATATGATCTTTTACAGCAACGACCTGGGTAAGAATGAGCCAATTGGAAGCTGTGGATGATTAGGTGGCCATGATGGTATTAGGGCCAGATTGGGAATTTAGCCAGGAAACCGGGGTTAACATGTCTACTCTTACGATAAGTGCCATGTGATCTTTAGTGATCAGAGTCAGGACACCCGTTTTAACATCCCATCAGAAAAATGGCACCCTATGCAGGGAAATGTCCCCAATCACTGCCCTGGGGCATTGGGATCTCCTTAGACCAGAGGGAAGAGTGCCCCCTACAGGCCCTCCACACCACTTCCAGCAGCATCTGGTCTCCCATCCAGGACCAACCCTGTTTAGCTTCAGAGGCAAGCCAGCAGTGGGATGCAGGGTGGTATGCTGCTCGCAAATAAAATATCATGCTATCGACTCTGACTGAACCCACCGTGAAAACACTGACATTCTCAGCTAAACAGAAAGGTCTGGCAAGGCTATGGACTATACTTTGGGGCTGACAGTGATAGAGAGGAGGGGAGAAGAAAGAACTTGAACTTAATGGTGAACTATGGGGGCAATGAGGGGGACAATGTTGCTAAGCGTGAGAGGAGGTTAGTTAGTTGTTAGTTATTAGGAGGATGAAGAGGAAGACTTTTAAACACAGGATTGTGTTTGTGTTTAGTCTGGGTGATGGGTGCTCCTTCCCAACCTGTCTGGTGAACCAGGATCCTGAGCAGCCCACCTCTCCTGGACACAACCCCCCTCCCGACAAGACGTAAGTATTCATCTCCTGGACACAACCCCCCTCCCGACAAGACGTAAGTATTCATCTCCTGGACACAACCCCCCCCCCTAACAAGACGTAAGTATTCATCTCCTGGACACAACCCCCCTCCCGACAAGACGTAAGTATTCATCTCCTGGACACAACCCCCCTCCCGACAAGACGTAAGTATTCATCTCCTGGACATAACCCCCCTCCCGACAAGACGTAAGTATTCATCTCCTGGACATAACCCCCCTCCCGACAAGACGTAAGTATTCATCTCCTGGACACAACCCCCCTCCCGACAAGACGTAAGTATTCATCTCCTGGACACAACCCCCCTCCCGACAAGACGTAAGTATTCATCTCCTGGACACAACCCCCCTCCCGACAAGACGTAAGTATTCATCTCCTGGACACAACCCCCCTCCCGACAAGACGTAAGTATTCATCCCTCACAGGAAATCCTGCCCACACTCTTCATACATTTGGTCCTTTTCCATAAAGATGGTTTTTGGATACAGATGTGAGAGAGTACTTTAGGGGTACTTTTCTAACAGTCATTTTGCTAATAGTCCATTGAAATCCATTCATGTACTGATCCTGTCTAATGGTTTATCCTGTGTTGTGTTGTGCAGTGTTGTTGGAGAGAGCCACCAGTTCCCAGCCAAACCACTGAGGGAGTCCCAAAGTCGACTGCTGAACAGCGCTCCCTCCTGGACAGAGAATGGGGGGGCAGAGGACAAAGAGAGACGGGGTGAGGGCTCAAATATCTGATGGGAGCCGAGTAAACCCTAACCCTATCTTCATGTCCAGATCCCGGTTCCACCCTAACTCTATCTTCATGTCCAGATCCCGGTTCAACCCTAACTCTAGCTTCATGTCCAGATCCCGGTTCAACCCTAACTCTAGCTTCATGTCCAGATCCCGGTTCAACCCTAACCTTAGCTTCATGTCCAGATCCCAGTTAAACCCTAACTCCATGTCCAGATCCCAGTTCAACCCTAACCTTAGCTTCATGTCCAGATCCCGGTTCCACCATAACTCTATCTTCATGTCCAGATCCCGGTTCCACCCTAACTCTAGCTTCATGTCCAGATCCCGGTTCAACCCTAACTCTATCTTCATGTCCAGATCCCGGTTCAACCCTAACTCTAGCTTCATGTCCAGATCCCGGTTCAACCCTAACTCTAGCTTCATGTCCAGATCCCGGTTCAACCCTAACCTTAGCTTCATGTCCAGATCCCAGTTAAACCCTAACTCCATGTCCAGATCCCAGTTCAACCCTAACCTTAGCTTCATGTCCAGATCCCGGTTCCACCATAACTCTATCTTCATGTCCAGATCCCGGTTCCACCCTAACTCTAGCTTCATGTCCAGATCCCGGTTCAACCCTAACTCTATCTTCATGTCCAGATCCCGGTTCAACCCTAACTCTAGCTTCATGTCCAGATCCCGGTTCAACCCTAACTCTAGCTTCATGTCCAGATCCCGGTTCAACCCTAACCTTAGCTTCATGTCCAGATCCCAGTTAAACCCTAACTCCATGTCCAGATCCCAGTTCAACCCTAACCTTAGCTTCATGTCCAGATCCCGGTTCCACCATAACTCTATCTTCATGTCCAGATCCCGGTTCCACCCTAACTCTAGCTTCATGTCCAGATCCCGGTTCAACCCTAACCTTAGCTTCATGTCCAGATCCCAGTTAAACCCTAACTCCATGTCCAGATCCCAGTTCAACCCTAACCTTAGCTTCATGTCCAGATCCCTAACCTTAGCTTCATGTCCAGATCCCGGTTAAACCCTAACCTTAGCTTCATGTCCAGATCCCGGTTCAACCCTAACCTTAGCTTCATGTCCAGATCCCGGTTCAACCCTAACCTTAGCTTCATGTCCAGATCCCGGTTCAACCCTAACCTTAGCTTCATGTCCAGATCCCGGTTCCACCCTAACTCTATCTTCATGTCCAGATCCCGGTTCAACCCTAACTCTAGCTTCATGTCCAGATCCCGGTTCAACCCTAACTCTAGCTTCATGTCCAGATCCCGGTTCAACCCTAACCTTAGCTTCATGTCCAGATCCCAGTTAAACCCTAACTCCATGTCCAGATCCCAGTTCAACCCTAACCTTAGCTTCATGTCCAGATCCCTAACCTTAGCTTCATGTCCAGATCCCGGTTAAACCCTAACCCTAGCTTCATGTCCACATGTCCCCTGAAACACTTCAGCGAGCAGGCCTTCCTAATCGACCTGGCCGGGGTATCCTGGAAGGATATTGATCTCATCCCGTCAGTAGAGGATGCCTGGTCATTTTTTAAATATGCCTTCCTCACCATCTTGAATAAGCATGCCCCATTCAAGAAATTTAGAACCAGGAACAGATATAGCCCTTGGTTCTCTCCCGACCTGACTGCCCTTAACCAACAGAAAAACATCCTATGGCGTTCTGCATTAGCATCGAACAGCCCCCGTGATATGCAACTTTTCAGGGAAGCCAGAAACCAATATACACAGGCAGTTAGAACAGCCAAGGCTAGCTTTTTCAAGCAGAAATTTGCTTCCTGCAACACAAATTCTAAAAAGTTCTGGGACACCGTAAAGTCCATGGAGAATAAGAACACCTCCTCCCAGCTTCCAACCGCTCTGAAGATAGGAAACACTGTCACCACCGACAAATCCACTATAATTGAGAATTTCAATAAGCATTTTTCTACGGCTGGCCATGCTTTCCACCTGGCTACCCCTACCCCGGACAACAGCACTGCCCTCCCCTCTGCTACTCGCCCAAGCCTTCCCCATTTCTCTTTCTCCCAAATACAGTCAGCTGATGTTCTTAATGAGCTGCAAAATCTGGACCCTTACAAATCAGCCGGGCTAGATAATCTGGACCCTTTCTTTCTAAAACTATCTGCTGAAATTGTTGCCACCCCTATTACTAGCCTCTTCAACCTCTCTTTCGTGTCGTCTGAGATCCGCAAAGATTGGAAAGCAGCTGCGGTTATCCCCCTCTTCAAAGGGGGACACACCCTTGACCCTAACTGCTACAGACCTATATCTATCCTACCCTGCCTTTCTAAGGTCTTCGAAAGCCAAGTCAACAAACAGATTACCGACCATTTCGAATCACACCACACCTTCTCCGCTATGCAATCTGGTTTCAGAGCTGGTCATGGGTGCACCTCAGCCACACTCAAGGTCATAAACGATATCGTAACCGCCATCGATAGGAAACAATACTGTGCAGCCGTATTCATTGACCTGGCCAAGGCTTTTGACTCTGTCAATCACCACATCCTCATTGGCAGACTCGACAGCCTTGGTTTCTCTAATGATTGCCTCGCCTGGTTCACCAACTACTTCTCTGATAGAGTTCAGTGTGTGAAATCGGAGGGTCTGTTGTCCGGGCCTCTGGCAGTCTCTATGGGGGTGCCACAGGGTTCAATTCTTGGACCGACTCTCTTCTCTGTTTACATCAATGATATCGCTCTTGCTGCTGGTGATTCTCTGATCCACCTCTACGCAGACGACACTATTCTGTATACTTCTGGCCCTTCTTTTGACACTGTGTTAACAACCCTCCAGGCGAGCTTCAATGCCATACAACTCTCCTTCCGTGGCCTCCAACTGCTCTTAAATACAAGTAAAACCAAATGCATGCTCTTCAACCGATCGCTGCCTGCTCCTGCCCGCCTGTCCAACATCACTACTTTGGACGGCTCTGACTTAGAATATGTGGACAACTACAAATACCTAGGTGTCTGGTTAGACTGTAAACTCTCCTTCCAGACCCACATCAAACATCTCCAATCCAAAGTCAAATCTAGAATTGGCTTCCTATTCCGCAACAAAGCATCCTTTACTCATGCTGCCAAACATACCCTTGTAAAACTGACCATCCTACCAATCCTCGACTTCGGTGATGTCATTTACAAAATAGCCTCCAAAACCCTACTCAATAAATTGGATGCAGTCTATCACAGTGCCATCCGTTTTGTCACCAAAGCCCCATATACTACCCACCACTGCGACCTGTACACTCTCGTTGGCTGGCCCTCGCTTCATACTCGTCGCCAAACCCACTGGTTCCAGGTCATCTACAAGACCCTGCTAGGTAAAGTCCCCCCTTATCTCAGCTCGCTGGTCACCATAGCAGCACCTACCTGTAGCACGCGCTCCAGCAGGTATATCTCTCTAGTCACCCCCAAAACCAATTCTTCCTTTGGACGCCTCTCCTTCCAGTTCTCTGCTGCCAATGACTGGAACGAACTACAAAAATCTCTGAAACTGGAAACACCTATCTCCCTCACTAGCTTTAAGCACCAGCTGTCAGAGCAGCTCATAGACTACTGCACCTGTACATAACCCATCTACAATTTAGCCCAAACAACTACCTCTTTACCTACTGTATTTATTTATTAATTTATTTTGCTCCTTTGCACCCCATTATTTCTGTCTCTACTTTGCACTTTCTTCCAATGCAAACCAACCATTCCAGTGTTTTTTTAGTTTTTATTTTACTTGCTGTGTTGTACTCACTTCGCCTCCATGGCCTTTTTATATTTTTATTTATTTATACATATATCTGTTTGCCTTCACCTCCCTTATCTCACCTCACTTGCTCACATTGTATATAGACTTATTTTTTTTCCCACTGTATTATTGACTATATGTTTGTTTTTACTCCATGTGTAACTATGTGTTGTTGTATGTGTCGAACTGCTTTGCTTTATCTTGGCCAGGTCGCAATTGTAAATGAGAACGTGTTCTCAATTTGCCTACCTGGTTAAATAAAGGTTAAAAAAAAAAAAAATAATAATAAAAAAAAAAAATTCATGTCCAGATCCTGGTTCAACCCTAACCTTAGCTTCATGTCCAGATCCCTAACCCTAGCTTCATGTCCACATCCTGTTTCAACCCTAACCCTAGCTTCATGTCCACATCCTGTTTCAACCCTAACCCTAGCTTTATGTCCACTGTTTTTTTTACTTTTAAATGTTGTCTACAAATCATTATTCTATGACCATTCTCCAATAACTTTATTAACTGTATGCATACTGTGTTTTTCAGGCACAAGTAACCCAGCAATGGCCATAGAGAATGAAACATAACCCCGGCGAGGAATGACGACTTCTACGTGAAATCATAGGTGCGTTGAAAATTGATCTCAATATTTAAAAAATATTATCCACAAAGCTTGAGGTAAAAACGATATGGTTTATTTCTAATGTATCACATAATGCTTATTTCCTTCAACAGGTCTATGGTGATCCCAGTGTTCAGCGTGCCTGAGAATGTGCAGTTGTGATATCACCATAACCAGTCATCTTTCTTACCATAACACACTGCTGTAGTTAATTGCTGCTTAGAAGGGCTTAGTTTACTGTTGTTTTTGCTCTCACCAGTATCATTGGAAACAGACGTAACATTTGAATCCAACGAAGCATTGTTATTGTTGTTTCTAAAGACATCATTTAACATGGTGAAAACTGGTTTCCTGAAGGCTGAATATTGAGTATGAGATCAAGTTGTGGCCTCGGAAGATTGAAGTTGCATTCCAATTACTTGCCGTGTTTTTTCAAGTTTGGATCCGAAAAGCATAAGAATAGAATGAGAAGTGTTTTATTTTCACTTTGTATAACAGGTGGTTGGTCGAAGACGCTACATTTGTATGTGTTCAGTACATCTATATTATTTTAGTAAAGGACCCTTGAAGTATTGTTGTATGATTTGATTATCTTGGACTTCGTCTTCAAATTAGTCTATTTTTACTTGTGTAATGTCTAAACTAGAATGACTAACTTGTATTTGTGATTGACAGAAACAGTATAAATATTCCATTTGAATGTAATTTTAGAATTTGCCAATACTTAATCCTAACCCAACATGCAAAGATGTATGATAGTGAATGTTGATTCAATGATTGTATAGACATATTTTAAGAGTAAAAGCTGCTTTGTGTGCGTGATTATTGGATGAGATATGCAGTGTTAGGCTTTTTATGGCACTGAACATGAAAGAAGTATTGAAAAGATTAACAACCTGTTGTGATTTAAAAAAAAATCCTTCAATTAACTGATGCATGCTTCATACTCAGGATGCTAACAAAACATAAGAAAGTAAATAGTTTCATGTATTATATCAGTTTCTCTCTCTTGGAAACGCGGTAAAATCACTGTTGCATAATAATCATTTGAATAAGGGCTATATTGATATTCTTTGATTTGAAAGGATTCCTGTGTTCCTCTGGCATTGGTGAGGATACCATTGGCTCTTAGACATCACCAATCAGTCTTCTTTTTTGATATGTCAGTGTGCTTGCCATGTCAAGTGTTCCTGTAGTGCTATTTATTGTCAAACTGCCAGCCAAAGATCCTGTTTTTCTCCAGAGGCCTGACACACTGGCCTATGATCTTCAAATCCAAGCCTCGGTTTCAGAATGTTTGCTGCATTCTCAATTCAACTCCATTCAAATATGGAAGTGCTGCAGAAATAATACAGCGATTGCTCCAGCTGTTCCATTCCTTGTGAGGGTTCTGTTCTGATTGTACTCCTTTGGTCCTTTTAAATTACATTTTCTGTTTGGAAATGAGTCATCAGTTAGCATCGGTTTTCATTTTGGTAAATGGCTCAAATGTATGCAAAACCTTGTCAATCTATATTTTTTTAATACTCTGTGCATGAATGGAGAAAAATACCTTTATGAACATGTGAGGCTATGTACTGTATTGTGATGCCTTATCAGATAAATACAATGATGCCATGTTCAGCCTGTTTATATTGCTATTGACTGTTCTTGTACCTTTCTCCCATATCGGTCTCAATAGCCTATAAGGTATATCATTTAAAATATGACTCTTAAACAGATTTCAAACTCACTCAAATCAAGTTCTTATATGTTAGAAAAGTTTGAAGCCTTTATTTACAAAAGCTTTAAAAACAATCTCTCGTATATTGCATTTTTTTTTTTTTTTTTTTAACATATGGAGGGGAGGGGGGGGTCTCGTCACATGAAAACAACCAACCAGGACAATAAATTAAATATTAAAATAACATTAAAAAAAATGTAGCTACTATTAAGGCTAACTTTGGTGAAAAAATAATTACTTATTTTCATAATAAAGACAGATGTTAAGTGAAAAAAATGGAACTTAGAGAAGGCAACAAAGAGGAGCATACCAGAAAAATGTAGCTTTTCATATAAAATCAAGGATCTGGTTAGGAGCTATAAAGTGCAACATTTCTACAGAAAATGTTTGAAAAACTAAAATCCCTTGTTTTCTCTTCAAGCGCTTCATGTGAAATCTAAATGAACCAACCAGCCCCTCTAAACTGCTTTCATAGAAAAAACATGATTTTAAGCACAAACACACACCTTGGGTACGTCTGGAGATAGGAACTATTGAACCACCAAATTCACCAACCACCTAAAGTAAGAAGCGCTTTTGACAAAGAGCTTCCAAAATGGTATATATATACATATATATATATATATACATATATATATATATACATATACATATATATATACATATATATATATACATATATATATATACATATATATATATATACATATACATATATATATATATATACATATATATATATATACATATATATATATATATATATATATATACATATATCTATATATATATATATTATGCTTTTGTTCTTCCATTATTCCAGTCGTCATAGTAATTGACTAGAGCAGACCATCCAGAAAGATCCCAGTGATGATGTCATGACAGCTGTTTATTGGCTTCCTCCTCGTAGGCGTTCCCTGTGCCGTTCTGGACATATGCAGAGCCTGAACCCAGCCCGTACAAGTGACCACAGTACTTTGCATCGTCGATATGATCCTCAAAGAACATCTAAAAAAATATGTGATGTCATCAGATACAGGAAAAAGTATACTAGTTTGTAGCTAGGTTTCCACCCAATTGGCGACAGATTGCAGATTTTAGAATATTCGCATGACAAAGACAACATGCACATTTTATCAACAGTGGTGTTTCATCAAACAGACTTGTTGCAAAAAAAAAAAAAAAAAAAAAAGTTATAACATTGTGCACATAAAATGCACTTTTTCGCTTGAGTTTTCATGTACCGAATAAAAATCAAAAGTTTAATGTGTGTCCATCGCATTTTCAACTCTACCAATAGTTGTCACAAGTGTTGCGTTAAATGTGCCTACTTTGGTCTTGGCACCTGCGCTCAAGCCAACTGCTCGCAAATACAGTGTCTTATTATGGATAAGAACGAGAATATTTATATTTGTCAAACGGCAGTCAAGCACCGATCATCACGTCACCAGAATCAGACCCTAGATATTTATTGGAAAGAGCATCAAGATCACCGTGCATTTTCACCACCCTGTGTTATTTCATCTATAGCCTAATGAACTGCATGCTTTCCCGTGTTGTAGTGGGAGGACCACACACATCGCGTGACTCCAAGTTTACGCTGATATGATGGTTAAGATATTAATATTTGCCCATAAAGGCATTTCCACCACCACTTCTTGCATCATTAATTTTACTGACACAAAAAGATCTTACCATGTCAAACGAACAAATTATGTCAGAATTTATAAAATTGTACTGAAACTTCCTGTTTCCATCACAGCTGTCAGGATTTGTTTTTAATACGCTATGACTTTACTCCCATAAAAACTGTGGATGGAAATGTGGTTAGTGAAAGTAGTATGTGTTTATCTCTAATAACATCTGGTGGCTCTTTGAAGAAATGCAAGTTGTGAGTCATCTCCCTGTTCTATGATCCATTCACACAAACATCTCAGTATCAACCCTATTCCCTTTATAGGGCACTACTTTGATCTGGGCCCACAGGGCTCTGGTCAGACATAGTGAACTATACAGTACCAGTCAAACAAACTCATTCAAGGGTTTTCCTTTATTGTTACTATTTTCTACATTGTAGAAATGGGGCGGCAGGTAGCCTAGTGGTTAGAGCGTTGGGCCAGTAACCAAAAGGTTGCTGGATCGAATCCCCGAGTTGACAAGGTAAAAATCTGTTGTTCTGCCCCTGAGCAAGGCAAGGCAAGGCAAGACTGTTTTATATTTGAGATTCTTCAAAGTAGTCCATCCCTTCTTGCTGTTGTTTGTGCCCAATAATGTTTGGACCTTGTTATGTTGTCATATGTTGCTGCCATGCTGTTGTTATTTTCTTAGGTCTGTAGTGTTGTGTTGTCTCTCTTGTTGTGATGTGTTTTGTCCTGTATATTTATTTAATTGATAATTATTTTAATCCCAGCCCCCGCAGTTTGGTAAATTGTAAATAAGAATTTGTTCTTAACTGACTTGCCTATTTAAATAAAGGTTAAATAAAATAAAAGCTTTGCACAATTGACATTCTCTCAACCAGCTTCATGAGGTAGTCACCTGGAATGCATTTCAATTAACAGGTGTGACTTGTTAAAAAGTAAATTTCTTTCCTTTTTAATGAATTTGAGCCAATCAGTTGTTTTGTGACAAGGTAGGGGTGATATACAGAAGGTAGCCCTATTTGGTAAAATACCAAGTCCACATTATGGCAAGAACAGCTCAAATAAGCAGAGAGAAATGACAGCCCATCATTACTTTAAGACATGGTCAGTCAATTTCTTCAAGCACAGGCACAAAAACCATTAAGCACTATGATGAAACTGGCTCTCATGAGGACCGCCACAGGAAAGGAAGATCCAGAGTTACCTCTGCTGCAGAGGATAAGTTCATTTGAGTTACCAGCCTCAGAAATTGCAGCCCAAATAAATGCTTCACAGAGTTCAAGTATCAGACACATCTGAACATCAACTGTTCAGAGGAGACTGCATGAATCAGGCATTCATGGTGAAATTGCTGCAAAAAAAACACTACAGTGCCTTTCCAAAGTAATCATCCCCCTTGGCGTTTTTACTATTTTGTTGCATTTCAACGTGTAATTTAAATTGATTTTTTTTTTCGATTTCATGTAATGGACATACACAAAATAGTCCAAATTGGAGAAGTGAAAAAAATTACTTGTTCAATAAAATTAAAAAAATTAAATAAGTAAAAGTGGTGCGTGCATATGTATTCAACCCTTTGCTATGAAGCCACTAAATAAGATCTGATGCAACCAAATACCTTCAGAAGTCACATAATTAGTTAAATCAAGTCCACCTGTGTGCAATCTAAGTGTCACATGATCTGGTTTGGACGGAGATTTGGACGGAGGTTCACCTTCCAGCAGGACAATGACCCTAAGCATACTGCTAAAGCAACACTCGAGTGGTTTAAGGGGAAACATTTAATTGTCTTCGAATGGCCTAGTCAAAGCCCAGACCTCAATCCAATTGAGAATCTGTGGTATGACTTAAAGATTGCTGCACACCAGCGGAACCCATCCAACTTGAAGGAGCTGGAGCAGTTTTGCCTTGAAGAATGGGCAAAAATCCCAGTGGCTGTATGTGCCAAACTTATAGAGGCATACCATACCCCAAGAGATCTGCAGCTGCAATTTCAGCAAAAGGTGGCTCAACAAAGTATTGACTTTGGGGGGGTGAATAGTTACGCACGCTCAGGTACTCTGTTTTTTTGTTTTACTTCTTGTTTGTTTCACAATAAAAATTATTTGGCATCTTCAAAGTGTTAAGCATGTTGTGTAAATCAAATGATACAACCCCCCCCCCCCCAAAAAAAATATTTTAATTCCAGGTTATAAGGCAACAAAATAGTAAAAATGCCTAAGGGGGTAAATACTTTCGCAAGCCACTGTACTTAAGAATATCAAAAAGAAGAAGAGACATGCTTGGGCCAAGAAACACGAGCAATGGACATTAGGCCGGTGGAAATCTGTCCTTTGGTCTGATGAGTCCAAATTTGAGATTTTTGGTTCCAACCGCCGTGTCTTTGTGAGACGCAGAGTAGACGGATGTACTCCGCATGTGTGGTTCCCACCGTGAAGCATGGAGGTGTGATGGTGCTTTGCTGGTGACACTGTCAATAAATTATGTATAATTCAAGGCACACTTAACCAGCATGGCTACCACAGCATTATGCAGTGGTACGCCATCCCATCTGGTTTGCGCTTAGTGGGACTATCATTTGTTTTTCAACAGGACAATGACCCAACACACCTCCAGGCTGTGTAGGAGCTATTAGACCAAGAAGGAGAGTGATGCATTGCTGCATCAGATGACCTGGCCTCCACAATCACCCGACCTCGACCCAATTGAGATGGTTTGTGATCAGTTGGACCGCAGAGTGAAGAAAAAGCAGCCAACAAGTGCTCAGTATATGTGGGAACTCCTTCAAGACTGTTGGAAAAGCATTCCTCATGAAGCTGGTTGAGAGAATGACAAGAGTGTGCAAAGCTGTCATCAAGGCAAATGGTGGCTACTTTGAATAATCTAAAATATATTTTGATTTGTTTAACACTTTTTTGGTTACTACATAACTCCATATGTGTTATTTCATAGATTTGATATCTTCACTATTATTCTACAATGTAGAAAATAGTTAAAAATAAATAAAAACCCTTGAATGAGTAGGTGGTGTGTCATAAATTTTGACTGGTACTGTATATTGAATAGGGTTCCATTTGGGACACACACATGGACAGAGTACCTCTCTCATCTTGAAGAATGCCATGCCTGTCAGTAGTGAGTCTGAGCCAGCTTGGTGCTGGGGGCCAATCCTCTCCAGCTCCAGCTGTTCTGCCACTTCCTGTAGCCCACCCTGTCAATCATACCACGCCCTGTCACTCACCGATTCTGCTAATCTAGCCATCTGGCCATGTCTATAATGCATTTAAAGGCTATTGATTAAGACTTGTGGCCTAGTTAGCTCTCTGAAAACTCATTGAATACACAGCTGAGTAATACTTTCTTTAACTGTTATGATGTGCTGAAGTTACCTTGAGGTTTTTGCAGCTCTTCATGAGGTACTTGACATCATATATGATGGGGAAGAACAGGCGAAGGATCTCAAAGAAGTCCACTTCCTCTTCGGGCAGGTTAGAGTTGGACAGAATCTTTATCAGATAGCCAAAGTCATAGCCACTGCAAACAGAAAAATAAACAAAATGCTTCTTAGGTCTTAAGATGATTGATTTTAATAATGGTCAAGTCTATACCAAATAACAAATAACATACATGTGTGGTTAGAATCTGGATCTGATAAGATGGCGCCGAAAAGGAGGGCTGAAGTTTTACATGCTCCTAACCAACTGTGCTATTTTGTTAGTTTTTGCGTTGTTTGTAACTTATTTTGTACCTTATTTTGTACATAATGTTGCTGTTACCGTCTCTTATGACCGGAAATAACTTCTGGACATCAGAAAAGCGATTTCTCACCACGAACTGGAAGAAGCTTTTTCCTTTAATGAGTCCGACAAGAAGGATATACTGCTTTCCCGGGAACAGGCCCAAATCCCTGTGATTGCATGAAGAAAAGATGGAGGAAAAGAGGGCGCAGGTCGGGCTGCCTTCTGAGAATTTGTAGGCGAGCAAGTAAACTCCCACTGCCATCGTTCTACTTGCAATCATTGGAAAATAAAATTGATGACCTACGATTATCCTACCAACGGGACAAAAACAAATGTAATATCTTATGTTTCACAGAGTCGTGGCTGAACGACGACATGGATAATATAGAGCTGGCGTAATTGTTCATGCACCGGCAAAACAGAGAAGAGGCTACATCTGGTAAGACGAGGGGTGGGGGTGTGTGTCTTTTTGTCAATAACAGCTGGTGCGCAATGTCTAATATTAAAGAAGTCTTGAGGTATTGCTCGCCTGAGGTAGAGTACCTTGTGATAAGCTGACGACCACACTATCTACCAAGAGAGATCTCATCTATATTATTCGTACCCATCTATGTACCACCACTAACCGATACCGGCAGTAATACCTCACTCAACCAACGCTATAAAGCCATAAGCAAACAAGAAAATGCTCTTCCAGAAGCGGCGCTCCTAGTGGCCGTGGACTTTAATGCAGGCAAACTTAAATCAGTTTTACCACATTTTTACCAGCATGTCACATGTGCAAACAGAGGAAAAAGAAAAAAAACTCTAGACCACCTTTACTCCACCCACAGAGATGCATAAAAAGCTCTCCCCCGCTCTCCATTTAGCAAATCTGACAATAATTATATCCTCCTGATTCCAGCTTACAAGCAAAAACTAAAGCAGGAAGTAACAGTGACTCGCTCAATACGGAAGTGGTCAGATGACACGGATGCTACGCTACAGGATGTTTTGCTAGCACAGACTGGAATATGTTCCAGGATTCATCCAATGACATTGAGGAGTATATCACCTCAGTTATCGGCTTCATCAATAAGTACATTGACGACGTCATCCCCACAGTGACCGTATGTATATGTCCCAACCAGAAGCCATGGATTACAGGCAACATCCGCATCGAGCTAAAGGCTAGAGCTGCCGCTTTCGAGGAGCAGGACACTAATCCTGCTATGCCCTCAGACGAACCATCAAACAAGCAAAGCGTCAATACAGGACTAAGATTGAATCATACTATACCGGCTTTGACGCTCGTCGGATGTAGCAAAGCTTGAAAACTATTACGGACTACAAAGGGAAACCCAGACGCGAGCTGCCCAGTGATGCGAATCTAGCAGATGAGCTAAATGCCTTTTATGCTCGCTTCAAGGCAAGAAACACTGAAGCATACACGAGAGCACCAGCTGTTCTGGATGACTGTGATAACGCTCTCGGTAGCCGATGTGAGCAAGACCTTTAAACAACCTTCACAAAGCCAGACGGATTACCAGAACGTGTACTCAAAATATGCACGAACCAAAGCAAGCGCTTTCACTGACATTTTCAACCTCTCCCTGACCGAGTCTGTAATACCTACATGTTTCAAGCAGACCACCATAGTCCCTGTGCCCAAGGAAGTGAAGGTAACCTGCCTAAATGATTACCGCCCCATAGCACTCACGTTGGTAGCAATGACGTGCTTTGAAAGGCTGGTCATGGCTCACATCAACAGCATCCTCCCGGATACCCTAGACCCACTGCAATTCGCATTCCGCCCCAACAGATCCACAGATGACGCAATCGCACTCCACACTGCCCTTTCCCACCTGGACAAAGGAACACCTATGTGCGAATGCTGTTCATTGACTACAGCTCAGCGTTCAACACTATAGTGCCCACAAGCTCATCACTAAGGTAAGGACCCTGGGACTAAACACCTTCCTCTGAAACTGGATCCTGGACTTCCTGACGGGACGCCCCCAGGTGGTAAGGGTAGGCAACAACACGTCTGCCACGCTGATCCTCAACACTGGGGCCCCTCAGAGGTGTGTACTTAGTCCCCTCCTGTACTCCCTGTTCACCCACGCCCGCCATGGCCAAACACGACTCCAACACCATCATTAAGTTTCTTGACGACACAACAGTGGAAGGCCTGATCACCAACAAAAATGACAAACCCTATAGGGTTCCTCAATGTGAGCAAGACAAAGGAGCTGATCGTGGACTACAGGAAAAGGCGGGCTGAACAGGCCCCCATTAACATCGGCGGGGCTGTAGTGGAGCGGGTCGAGAGTTAAGTTCTTTGGTGTCCACATCACCAACGAACTATCATGGTCCAAACACACCAAGACAGTCCTGAAGAGAACACGACAAAACCTTTTCCCCCTCAGGAGACTGAAAAGATTTGGCATGGGTCCCCAGATCCTCAAAACGTTCTCCAGCTGCACCATTGAGAGCATCCTGACCGGTAGCATCACCGCCTGGTATGGCAACTGCTTGGCATCTGACTGTAAGGCATTACAGAGGGTAGGGCGTACGACCCAGTACATCACTGGGGCCAAGCTTCCTGCCATCCAGGACCTATATAATAGGCAGTGTCAGAGGAAAGCCCATAAAATTGTCAGAGACTCCAAGCACCCAAGTCATAGACTGTTTTCTCTGCTACCGCACGGCAAGCAGTACCGGAGCGCCAAGTCTAGGACCAAAAGGCTCCATAACAGCTTCTACCCCCAAGCCATAAGAGTGCTGAACAATTAATTAAATGTCCACCAGACTATTTACATTGATACCCCCCCTCCATTTGTTGTGTGCACTGCAGCTAATCACTATTTATTATCTATGCAGTCACTTCACACCTACCTACATGTACAAATTACCTCAACTAACATGTACCGCCACACTGACTCGGTACCGGTACCCCTTGTATATAGCCTCGTTATTTTTATGTTCGTGTTCCTTTTTATTATTTTTTACTTTAGTTAATTTGGCAAATCTTTTTTAACTATTCTTGAACTGCACTGTTGGTTAAGGGCTTGTAAGTAAGCATTTCACTTTAAGGTCTACACTTGTTGTATTCGGCGCATGTGACAAATAAAGTTTGATTTGATTTTAAATGGCCTACCTGTGGAAAGAAAGCCACTTGACGCCCTCACAGAGCACCACCCCTGAGGTCATGAGCAGTTCAGCCAAGTACAATGTCTCAATCCCCTCCTCCTCGTGCTTCTTGAACTGGATGCCTGATGTTGTCAAGAGCTCGATGGAGTCCTGTGCATACATGTCCTCCCTGACGACGGAAAGGGAGACACCTGTCACACTCACACCTAGGCTACACATTTATAACAGGGTTTCTTAAACTGTGGGTCGGGACCCAAAGTGGCTCCTGGGCATGTGAGAGGTGGTTCGCGAGTCATGAGAATATATCTATATTAACACAATTTCTTCTTAATTTGGATCGTTGGAACAAGATATGGGTCACGGGAATATAGTAAATGTATATATTTTGTGTCAAGAGCCGAAAAAGTTTAAGAACCCCTGATTTATATCAATGAATGTAATGGCTATAAGAACAAGGGGTACACTAAGCATGACAAAGTTGTTGTTGCTGTGTAAGTGGATGCAGTCCAACTATATATATCTCTTCTTCAATGTTTGAGACTTCTGATAAGCCTTTAGGTTTTACTTCCACAATAGAAACAAGTTACATGTAAACAACAAAATACTACTCAAAACACTGTCTTCAGTGTCTCACCAAAACAAACATGAAAATAAAACAGTACCTGCGATATGCTCGAAAGCATTTATGAAATATGTCAATATAAACATTTGAAAAATGACTTGAGAGGCACTAGGAGAAAATCAAGTAAATTAGCTCGTTGAGAAAGTAAGCAGCTCCTCATGTGACAGGTGCAGCCTATTTGGTGGCTCAAGTGAAAGTCTTGGCCACATGGTTTCTAAACAATCTTGGTCACATTGTCCTTTACCTGAACAGTGTGCAGGCAGTGCAGCTTCAGTGTGACAACGTTCACTCCTGTATGGAGGTCCTGAACTAGCTCTGGTCCAGGGTGTTCAATGTGGCTTGCTGACATTGAGCCTTCAAATGGCCTGGCCCAGAACTAGTCATGAGCGTGACCCTGATTGTGTGCAGTATCAACACTGAATATAGGCCTGTTCTTGCCTTGGTTTCATACGTCATATGAGCAGGTTTGTTTGTGCCTTTGCCCATCAGTCCAGACATGTAAACTAGTCAAACTCCATACTACAATAATATCACCTCAATAACAGACTACATCAAATGGACTTCCTTTTTGTAGTTAACTTTAATGCAGAGATCTCAAGGTATAAAAATGTAATTCCTCAAGAAAGTACCATACAATACATATAAACATTACAATCATCTTTAAAACCTTTCATGGTAAAAACAAAAAGGTTCTTCCTTTTCTCCTAGTGCCTCCAAAGAGCCGTTGCTATGAAACTTCCCCTGTTCTGTAGGTGCTGTACAAGAGGCAGGTCATATAGCTGAGTCCTCTAAAATGGGCAAGTCAAGTCTTGATACAAGACATGAAAATTTGTTGAGCAATGATAGACATCATAGAAAGGGGAACGCTTACGTGAGGTTAAACTTAAAATTGAACTGCCATGTTGAAGTTCCCGGTGGATATTCACCCTGTTCATTCATAAAGGTAAGGCCCAGCTGGATAATCTTTAGCAAGTCTACATTACATCGCAGTAACTGGTACTGGTAGTCAGCATTGCTTCTGAACTCTCCAATCGGTCTCGCAACTACACCTGGAAACTCTGTGTCCTATGAACAGAACACAAAGCAATAGAGAAGGCAGAAATGGAGCAGCAGCACAATGTTCAGCACATATCTGTCAGTGTCAACCAAGATGCCTTTGATCAGAACTCTTCATAACTTACCATGGCAATGTAGTTGTATTTTCGAATGACCTGGCGGATCCTTTTGAGTTCTTCATCCAGGTTGTCAGCCCAAACCTCACATATTCTTTGGCTATGATCCACAGTAGCCGCGGGCATAGTGCCAGCTCTACAAGCAAGGCATCAAAAACAAACAAACAAACTCTCAATCGAGAAAATGACCATGGAATTGTGGTCCTTCTTTATTTGTTTGACCTGGAGATAAACAACAAACAATGTCAGGCTACACAATAACCCTGTGAGATTTCTTGCCACATACCCAATGGTTACATTAAAACATCTAACTAACGTTAGCTAGATTTGACAGGAGAACGTTAGCTAGCTAATATACTGTGTAACATACTGCTTAAGCTAGATAGCTAATGCTGTAGCTAACAATCTTGCTGTTTGGAGGACTTTACTATGCTTTGATGTTATTGGGGCAAATAGCTGGCTAGCTACCTTTTTAGCAGGCTGTGATGACAGGCACCCATCTAGTTATCGAACTGAGCTAACTTACATGTCCCACTAGCTAGTTAGCTAGCAGTTCACTAGCTAATTAGCTAGGAATCTGCAAACCTTAGTGGGGACAGGATGCGTTTCTCTTCAGATACAATGATATCATAGTGTTTCATCGCCTTTTATAATGCCCAACCCTAGCACCTGTCAGCTAACGTTAGCCAGCTGGCTAAAATATGTGGCTGGCTAGCAAATCTAGCTAGCTAACTAACCAACTCCTAATAGGGCTTGAATTTCAACCTTCCCGACTTAGCGTTCACTAAATAAGGGTTGTGCAATTACAAGTGAACAGTTAAAAAACTCCCAATTACCTTGTTTAAAAACGGTCAGGGCCTTTTACCTAACTTTTAAACAGTTTTATATTCCAAATACCGACAGTCATTGATATCAACCCACAGCTGCCACCTCTGAACCCCCATTACAACGTCATCACGCAAGCAGTGACGTCACGAAAGTATGCACGTTGGCCTTTGGAGTCCAAGGACTGGGGCGTATTCATTACGCCAATTCTGTTCCGAAACGTTTGTTAAACGGAAGCAAACGGAACGAAATGGGCGGGACTTACCTGCATTTGTCCAATAGAAACTCTCGTTTTAGTTCTTTTGCAACTGTTTGGATTAATGTATACACCCCGGTTCCTTTTCGTCTCTACGTCTTCTTCTAGGTTTATTGGCAGACTACACCCAAAAATGTGTCTGGTCGCCTCCTACTGTGCAGGTTGAAAAAATGTACATTGTGGGGGTGGGCAAAAATATCCATATAGAGCAGGGCCATAACTACCAGGGGAGAACGACTCAAACTTCGCATTGAGGTTTTCAAGCTGGAGGCCGTCCGCGGTACTGCAGGCATTGTTTCCAGAAAACAGGATCCCCATTATACTAACTAAGCATTTAGTTGGATGATGTATACAAGGAGTAGGCAACCCTGGTGCAGCATGTGGGAGGAGTCAGAGCAATAGAGCAGTAATTGAGTTGGAGGGGTATTCAAGTGGATTTTTCTTAGGCGTATAGGTAAATACCACCTTCCCACTTAGTTATGAACGTAGCATGAGCAAGCAGAAAATATCCATCAAAAACTTGAATGTTGAATCAACTTTCATGAATCAACTTTTTGTTTATAAGGTAAGTCAAAAGTCTTAATGCCAAGAATGTTCAATCTTTATTTAATGCACAAGTCCTCTTAAAGCTTTAGTGGTCTTTTCTAATGAACCTTTAACACAATCAAATAAATCCATTTACAAATTAATTAAATATAATAAATATTTATGTTGTAATATTACTTTGAAATAGGATATAGATTGTAGGACATATTATGTATATTCTTTATACAAATAAAACAACATGCAATGCTTACAATAGCAGTAGATATTATTCCACAAGACAGTCAGTACCTGTGCTTTGACAGTGAGACCTAAGCTGTTTGAACAGACTTGTGATCCTTCTGTTGGGTGAGATGCACAAAGCTCCTCTTCTCCCTGTGTGTCCGTACCCTAGTACTAGCATGCCAATATCTCCACATGCTACAGCCTGCTGGGTTGGTTCAGTAGCTTCGTGAGTTACAGCATGCACAATGAGCCCAGTGAACCAGATGGACTGGGTTTGGTTATAAAACTACACTAAATTAGGAGAGGTTTACTGCATGAGTATAATGACAAATTTGGCATTTGATATCATGTTTTGGTTTACAGTGCACTTGAAAGATTTTTAGTCCAAATGTAATTTTTAAATATATTATTATCATATTACAGATTTGCATAAATACATAACATTAAATATTTTATTTAGTTGTAAAGCCTCTGACAAAATCCATGAATTGTTGTAGCTAACTTCTTAACTATGGAATACCATAAACCACATGAAAAGCTAAAACTCTACACAAATAACACACATACAGATCAGATCCACTTATCATTTCACTGACTTATCATTCCCAACAGTTAGTCAGTTTATAATACCCATTGCGCAATTGCCCATTAAAGTGCACCTCTCTTCCCTCTGACAACATCAATGTCACTACTGCTCAGGCAGCAGAGTAGGCAGCCTCATCAGGGTCCTTGGCACTGTCCTCACTTGGCGGGGAGCTAAGGTCTGCTATGCCCGACTCCTGGTCATCACTATTGGTGGAGAGGTCTGGGTCGGAGGGTTTGCGGCGCTCCCCTGGTCGGGGGAGGATCAGAAGACTGCTCTCTGGCCCCGTCTGCTGGCAGGGTGATGAACTGAGGAAGTCTCCCAGTCCGCTGTAGTCCCCTGGGGTGTTGGCCAAACCCAGGCAGCTCTCTGAAGGGGGAGAGGCCCACACCGCATGGCTCCTATCCAACGTGTTAGTTTTTGTCTGGATGCTCTTCCCCTGCTCCTTCTCCAAAATGGCTATTTTCTAGGGTGGATAACACTACATAATATTAGAAAAAAAACGAAAACAAGAACAGCGACTTCAATCAAATGGCCCTGGTCAAAAGTAGTGCACGAAATAGGGAATAGAGTGTGATTTGGGACATAGCCTGTATCATCAGCGCTCCTGTCCTGCCTTACCTCCTCATGGGAGACAAGCTGCTCCTCCAGCTGCTGTGTCTCCTCTCTGACGGCCATCAGGTAGTCTATCACAGACTGGCGAGGATGCATGCCTCTGTCAAAACGGTTGTATAAGGCCCTCCAGAACCTACACACACACACACACACACACACACACACACACACACACACACACACACACACACACACACACACACACACACACACACACACACAAATTATACATATTCAACACAAATTATACATATTCAATACAGTTGAGAAAAATAGTGGAGAAATACTACTTGTCCTTAAATATGCACAACCTACTTAAAACAGTAGGGGGCGGTAACTGGGCGCAGAACCCCCTGAGTCTGGCTGTGGTCAGGTCTGTACAGGGGGTTGATGTGGTCAGTCCTGTTCTCCCACAAGTAGGTCCACAGAGAATGGGTCTTCTCCTGATGCCTGACAACACAAAAACACATATCACATGTCAACTATAGACACAAACATCACACATGTCAACTACAGACACACACATCACACATGTCAACTACAGCCACACACATCACACATGTCAACTACAGCCACAAACATCACACATGTCAACTACAGCCACACACATCTCACATGTCAACTACAGACACACACATCACACATGTCAACTACAGCCACACACATCACACATGTCAACTACAGCCACAAACATCACACATGTCAACTACAGCCACACATGTCACACACATCACACATGTCAACTACAGTTCAACACAAAACACACCACACATGTCAACCAGTGGAGGCTTCTCAGAAGAGAAAGGGGAGGACCATACTCCTCAGTAAATTTGATAAAATAAAAATAGTGAAACATTACAAAAGTAATCCTTTTTAGATAAAACTATACATGTCACCAAATAATTGATTAAAAAACACTGTTTCGCAATGAAGGTCAACAGTAGCCTCAACAGCACTCTGTAGTGTAGCACCATGGTGTAGCCAGAGGACAGCTAATTTCCGTCCTCCTCTGGGTACATTGACTTCAATACAAAACCTAGGAAGGAGGTTCGTGGTTCTCACCCCCTTCCCTAGACTTACACAGTAATTATGACAACTTCCGGAGGACGTCCTCCAACCTATCAGAGTTCTTGCAGCATGAACTGACATGTTCTCCACCCAATAACAGGATCAGAGAATGAATCTTGTACTTAAAAGCATAAGCTACAGCTGGCTAGCACCCAAAAGAGTTCTACCTGTAACCAAAAATGGTTCTCCTTTGGGGACAGCCGAAGAACCTTTATGGAACCCTTTTTTCAAAGAGTTTAGCTATATTTCTAAAAACAAATTCACTTTCACTTACTCCGGCTCAAACAGAGAAGGATTCTATGTTACCTATGGCTTTCCAACTGTCACGTTCCTGACCTGTTTTCCTTTGTTTTGTATTCATTTTAGTTGGTCAGGGCGTGAGTTGGGTGGGTTTGTCTATGTTTGTATTTCTATGTGGGGTTTTGTGTTCGGCCTGGTATGATTCTCAATTAGAGACAGGTGTGTATTGTTTGTCTCTAATTGAGAGTCATACAAAGGCAGCCAGGGTTTCACTGGTGTTTTGTGGGTGTTTGTTCCTGTGTCCTCACAGGACAGTTGAAGGTTAGTCACGTTTGTTGTTTTGTAGTTTGTAGTGTCTTGTTTGCTGTTTTTCATTAAAAGATGGCTTATTTCCCTCAATCCGCATCTTGGTCCTATCCATGCTCCTTCTCGTTTGAGGAGGAGAACAACATTGACTGCCTTTACAGAAACACCCACCACAACAGGACCAAGCGGATTGAGGAGAGAGAAAAAGAACTAAGGCAATGGAGAGAAGAGGAATGGAGTTGGGAGCAAATTTTCAATGGAGAAGGACCCTGGGCTAAGGTGGGAGAGAATCGCCGCTCTCGGGAGGAGAAGGAGGCAGCCACAGCCCAGGAGCGCTGGTATGAGGAGGCAGCACGTATGAGAGGCTGGAAGCCCGAGAGGCTCACCCAAAAATTTCTTGGGGGGGGGCTAAAGGGGAGTGTGGCGAAGCCGGGTAGGATACCTGAGCCAACTCCCCGGGCTTGCCGTGGAGTGAGAGGGCGTCGTACTGGTCAGACACCGTGTTATGCGGTAAAGCGCACGGTGTCCCCAGTACGCGTGCTTAACCCAGTGTGGGCTATTCCACCTTGCCGCACTGGGAGGGCTAGGTTGGGCATCGAGCCGGATGCCATGAAGCCGGCCCAACGTATCTGGCCTCCAGTACGTCTCCTCGGGCCGGCGTACATGGCACCAGCCTTACAGGTGGTGTCCCCGGTTCGCCTGCATAGCCCAGTGCGGGCTATTCCATCTCGCCGCACTGGCAGGGCTACGGGGACCATTCAACCTGGTAAGGTTGGAGAGGCTCGGTGCTCAAGAGCGCGTGTCCTCCTTCACGGTCCGGTATATCCGGCGCCACCTTCCCACCCCAGCTCAGTACCACCAGTGCCTACACCACGCACCAGGCTTCCAGTGCATCTCCAGAGCCCTGTTCCTTTTCCACGTACTCTCCCTATGGTGCGTGTCTCCAGCCCGGTGCCTCCAGTTCCGGCACCACGCACCAAGCCTCCTGTGCGTCTCCAGAGCCCTGGACGCACTGTTCCTTCTCCCCGCACTCGCCCTGAGGTGCGTGCCCTCAGCCCGGTACCTCCAGTTCCGGTACCACGCACCAGGCCTAGAGTGCGCCACGAGAGTCCAGTGTGCCCTGTTCCTGTTCCCCGCACTCGCCCTGAGGTGCGTGCCCTCAGCCCGGTACCTCCAGTTCCGGTACCACGCACCAGGCCTATAGTGCGTCTCAGCCGGCCAGAGTCTGCCGTCTGCCCAGCGGTGCCTGAACGGCCCGTCGGCCCAGCGCCGTCTGAGCCATCTGTCTGCCCAGCGCCGTCTGAGCCATCTGTCTGCCCAGCGCCGTCTGAGCCATCTGTCTGCCCAGCGCCGTCTGAGCCATCTGTCTGCCCAGCGCCGTCTGAGCCATCTGTCTGCCCAGCGCCGTCTGAGCCATCTGTCTGCCCAGCGCCGTCTGAGCCATCTGTCTGCCCAGCGCCGTCTGAGCCATCTGTCTGCCCAGCGCCGTCTGAGCCATCTGTCTGCCCAGCGCCGTCTGAGCCATCTGTCTGCCCAGCTCCGTCTGAGCCATCTGTCTGCCCAGCGCCGTCTGAGCCATCTGTCTGCCCAGCGCCGTCTGAGTCAGCCGTCTGCCACGAGCCATTAGAGCCGCCCGTCTGTCCCGAGCCAGTAGAGCCGTCCGTCAGTCAGGAGCCGCTAGAGCCGTCCGTCAGTCAGGAGCCGCCAGAGACGCCCGCCAGTCAGGAGCTGCCAGAGATGCCCGCCAGTCAGGAGCCGCCAGAGACGCCCGCCAGTCAGGAGCCGCCAGAGACGCCCGCCAGTCAGGAGCTGCCAGAGACGCCCGCCAGTCAGGAGCTGCCCGCCAGTCAGGAGCTGCCCTACAGTCAGGAGCTGCCCTACAGTCAGGAGCTGCCCTACAGTCCGGAGCTGCCCTACAGTCCGGAGCTGCCCTACAGTCCGGAGCTGCCCTACAGTCCGGAGCTGCCACTCAGCCCGGACCTGCCGGAGTCCCTCAGCCCGGACCTGCCGGAGTCCCTCAGCCAGGACCTGCCGCCCCTTATCCCGGTGCTGCCCCTTGTCCCGGTGCTGCCCCTTGTCCCGGTGCTGCCCCTTGTCCCGGTGCTGCCCCTTGTCCCGGTGCTGCCCCTTGTCCCGGTGCTGCCCCTTGTCCCGGTGCTGCCCCTTGTCCCGGTGCTGCCCCTTGTCCCGGTGCTGCCCCTTGTCCCGGTGCTGCCCCTTGTCCCGGTGCTGCCCCTTATCCCGGTGCTGCCCCTTATCCCGGTGCTGCCCCTTCATTTAGGTGGGGTTAGTGGGAGGGTGGTCATTGGGAGGGGGATAAAGAAGCGGGGATTGATTATGGTGGGGTGGGGACCTCGTCCACCGCCAGAGCCGCCACCGTGGACAGACGCCCACCCAGACCCTCCCCTAGACTTTGTGCTGGTGCGCCCGGAGTTCGCACCTTAAGGGGGGGGTTCTGTCACGTTCCTGACCTGTTTTCCTTTGTTTTGTATTCATTTTAGTTGGTCAGGGCGTGAGTTGGGTGGGTTTGTCTATGTTTGTATTTCTATGTGGGGTTTTGTGTTCGGCCTGGTATGATTCTCAATTAGAGACAGGTGTGTATTGTTTGTCTCTAATTGAGAGTCATACAAAGGCAGCCAGGGTTTCACTGGTGTTTTGTGGGTGTTTGTTCCTGTGTCCTCACAGGACAGTTGAAGGTTAGTCACGTTTGTTGTTTTGTAGTTTGTAGTGTCTTGTTTGCTGTTTTTCATTAAAAGATGGCTTATTTCCCTCAATCCGCATCTTGGTCCTATCCATGCTCCTTCTCGTTTGAGGAGGAGAACAACATTGACTGCCTTTACACCAACACTGGAACTCTTCTAAGTCAAGGTAAGCTTTTGGCTTTATTAATTTATTGCCACCTGGGCACGCCAGTGTAATTGCTAAACTGCTTGCTGCTGTAACTGTACACTGTACTGCATGATTGTAGCAGGTTTACTAACGCGTTAGTTCTAGTAGCTATGTTTACTTGACGTTAGCTAATATGGAGACAACGATATAGCAGTTAAACGGAACCAAACAGAACGAAACGAGGATAAACATACCTACATTTGTCTAATAGAAACACTTGTTTGTAACTGTTGGACTAATGATTACAACCTAGATCAGCTAGATGCAGGCAAGAGTGTGCAAGACGGTATTGAATGGGTCAATATCTGTTACCTGGATTACTCAAATTTCTCTCGATATGTGCACCTATGTTGTAAACTTTCATTCATAGGTTAGGTTCTAGCAACCTCATGATGAGAACAGGGAAAATTTGAGTATCATGTAGTAGCCTAAACCTATCGCTGCTACATTGAGCTGGGTGAATGGAATATGAATGACAGTCATCCAATATGCTGTAATAGAAATATGGCCATTCTCAAAAAAACGGCACCGACCAACTACAGCTCAACACAAAATGTATCATTCCAAAATGATTCTGACTGAGAAAGAAAGAATGTGTGTGTGAATTCCTGCTCTCTTTTGTCAGGTCTGACTGAACCTGTTTATGTCTCTTGTATTGGCTAGTCCAGTAGGCCTATTTGTTTAAATCTGTGTCTCATGTTAGGTGAATTTGAACACTATGGAGATTGACACCAATTCATCTGAAGTAATAAGCAAAAAAGCCTTAACATTTCAGTAAATAGTTTAGATTAGTTATGTGTGAAGTCACAGTCAGTTTCAAAAATTCAAGACAAGGAACGGCAAAATGACAGACTTCTATCTATTACCTCAGATCTACCCTCTCTTTCTGGTTATTATCTAACCTCCGTCCTCTCCTTCTGGTTATTACCTAAGCTCCGCCCTATCCTTCTGGTTATTACCTCAGATCTGCCCTCTCTTTCTGGTTATTATCTAACCTCCGCCCTCTCCTTCTGGTTATTACCTTAACTCCGCCCTCTCCTGGTTATTACCTTAGCTCTGCCTCTCTTTCTGGTTATTACCTAAGCTCCGCCCTATCCTTCTGGTTATTACCTTAGCTCTGTCCTCTCTTTCTGGTTATTACCTTAGCTCTGCCCTCTCTTTCTGGTTATTACCTAAGCTCTGCCCTATCCTTCTGGTTATTGCCTTAGCTCTGTCCTCTCTTGTCTTGTTATTACCTTAGCTCTGCCCTCTCTTTCTGGTTATTACCTAACCTCCACCCTCTCCTTCAGGTTATTACCTTAGCTCCGCCCTCTCTTTCTGGTTATTACCTAAGCTCCGCCCTCTCTTTCTGGTTATTACCTTAGCTCTGCCCTCTCTTTCTGGTTATTACCTAACCTCCGCCCTCTCCTTCAGGTTATTACCTTAGCTCTGCCCTCTCTTTCTGGTTATTACCTAACCTCCGCCCTCTCCTTCAGGTTATTACCTTAGCTCCGCCCTCTCTTTCTGGTTATTACCTAAGCTCCGCCCTCTCTTTCTGGTTATTACCTAAGCTCCGCCCTATCCTTCTGGTTATTACCTAAGCTCCGCCCTATCCTTCTGGTTATTACCTTAGCTCTGCCCTCTCTTTCTGGTTATTACCTAAGCTTCACCCTCTCCTTCTGGTTATTACCTAAGCTCCGTCCTCTCCTTCTGGTTATTGCCTATGAAGTTTCCGTACTGGCAGGAGTAGATGTGGTTTTGGATGGTGATGAGGAACCTCTCGTTGTACTCGAAGGCACAGGGGAACTGCTCCGACAGCTGCCACACACACTCCAGGAACTGGTCTATGACCGGGGACACCTCCTTGGGGTCTCCATCCAGGTGGTTGTATCTGAGGGGAGAGGGCAGCATGGGCAGCCTGCATCCAAAATGGCACCCTATTCCCTATACAGTGTACAACTTTTGATTTTGTTGTTAAAGGAAATAATTATATCTGCAAGAAAACACAATAGTTCACACCTGTGAGAGAACTTGTGTCCAAAGGAAACCCAGTCTCTTTCAATGAGAACCTGAATACAGGGGAATAAAATATGATTGACTTATGCATGAGGATGCCAGAAGGTGTTATTTGTGTATAACTTGGGTCTAAACCTGTTTCATCACTTTCATCTTTGTTTCACAGCTTACACTCGGACAGTAAAGAGTACAAATATTAGAGAGAGAGAGAGATAGTTTGTACCATGAGAGAGCTTGAACTTCCTCACCCAATGTGTGGGGTGGTTTTCTACTAAGTCTCAAGATGATTGTAAGAAGTCAGGCTTCCTGTCGCAGTAACTTTTTTCCATGGAGATGCCTTTTGGCAGAAACCCAGTCAGACAGAGCAAATCCTCATGATCAAAGAATCCAGAACCATAAGCACAGCACGGACCTACTTACATTACCGTCCAAGATCAACTACAATCACACCGTAATTGAACAGTATGTCAACATCAATGTGCTTACATGTCAATAAAAAATTGAAAAACTTAAACATAGCCAGAAATTAAGGGAAAAGGAATGTTCTTCATTTCAAATGAAGTGCCATCTATTCAAACACGTATTGAGCGCTAGTGGCTACTAGGTAGTGGAGGATTTAAACATGAATCATTACAAACCTGCTGATCATGTGTTAAGAGCTGTCTGTATGATATAATAGTTAGGGTAATTATTTCTATGAATATGACATACATGAACTTTAAACTGATTATAGGTTCAAGATGTACACTAGTGAATATGCAGATACCCTGCTCAGAGAGACAGTAGGGGATGTACCATGAGTCCTTTGAGAGTCCTGTAGTAGGGGTCAAGGAGCACGGAGGCCACAGAGCACACCTGAGCAGTACGATCCCAACCGTCTGAGCAGTGGACCAAGACACTGACGCCATCCTCTGCAACGGCCTGCACACAGACACGAGAGAGAGAGAGACTGAAAAACAAAAACGTAATCCTCCTGCTGTGTTCCCGTCGAATTGGACCGATTTACAAGTTTTCTCTCTGAAAAATGTAGTTAATTTAATCTGATTGTCATAAGGTTCCATGACTTTGTCCACACGGGGCATCTGAACACACAAAATACATTTAGATGATTTTCATTACATTTTGGGTGTTTTATTTAACTTTTGTACACCTGTGGTGTTCCCAGTCAAAAATGACCGGTCATTAGAAATGAATGGGCGAGACTACAATTAGTGTATAAAATTGAGTTCAGGCATATGCCCATTCATCAGATGGACACACTTCCTCTCCCAGACCCCCACATGCATGTGTGTTTGAGCACACACACACACACACACACACACACACACACACACACACACACACACACACACACACACACACACACGTAACAGGGTTGGTTATGTTTCCACTTGCCTCTAAAGAAATGTATATTTGATGTTCAAGCATTCTTATTGGTTAGTTCAACTCTGATAACAATAAGGGCTGTTGTGATTGGCCCCACTTGCAGATAGGGGGAGATCGCGAACGTCAGGTCTTCCCAGTATGAAAATGTGATGCAAGGGGTAGGTCACGTTCTGAATACTGTTTTCTATTTTCTATTTTACAATGTGTACAAGTTTGCTGTACGTTACTGATTTTATACATGTGTGGGTATATGGTACCTGTTAGGGATTGAGGGGCTTTCTGGGATGTGCTTTGGCATATGATTGCTGTAAATAATTGTGTTAGCTAGCATACACCGATGTCATGGTCACATAAGCCACGGCTAACACAGTTGTCTTCATGCTACAGATTTTGTCATCGACAGCCATCAACACTGTTAAGCCCTGCACAACTAACGTGCTGTTTCCCATTTAACAACAGGTATTTACACATGTTATATTTTGTATTGTATTTTTGTATTTTGTTCGCCCAGTATGAAAATGTGATGCAAGGGATTTTGTCATCGACAGCCATCAACACTGTTAAGCCCTGCACAACTAACGTGCTGTTTCCCATTTAACAACAGCAGAAATAAATGATGCTCAACTGGGACCACTGGCCGAAGTTATTTATTATTAGAAAACACAACGCATGGAGAGTACACTATACATCTGTTACACACACACACACACACACACACACACACACACACACACACACACACACACACACACACACACACACACACACACACACACACACACACATACACACACACACACACACACACACACCTCACTCCCCTTCTTCGCTTCCATGGCAACCCCTACGGGAACCTTTCCCAAATAGAATCTTTCCCCCACAGGAACCACACCTGTTGGCATTCTCACAAACAATCGTAACATTGTTTCAATAATATATAGAACTTTTATCGCAGCTCTGGTATATAAAGCTTTTTTGAGGCCATGCTCACAATTAATTCTGTGGCAGCACAATGACCAAACGATATACTGTATGTGAGGCTCTTGATCATATCTTTGATCATGACACTGGTGAGGAGGAGAGTCCTTGTTAAACTTTGACACAAAGTAGTCTGTGATAAATAGCACAATATGTTTCATCTGAGTATTTGTTATAGTCAACATAATCCATACATTGTGCTTTTTTTACTCAAAAACGAGTTGTATGAGCTCAGGTCAATGAGGCCTACAGGCCATAAATAGCAAATAGAAGATAAAAAAACTGTTCACAAGAACTTAAGTTGATAAAAAGATCTAACATAACATTAGGTGATAAATATATGCATTATTATGGATTTACAATCAGCTATAATGGGTCGGTCATTTTTGACCGGGAACACAGAATTAATTAACATGAAAAGAACACAACAGGAGGGGTAAGTGTAGCACTGAGACAGACAGAGGGGATTATCGTCCAGACAGACTAACCTTGGCGATGAAGATGCCAGCGTCCAGGACAGCTTTGATGTGTTTTAGCCAGCCTGAGCTTTCCAGACCCTCCAGGAACTCTGACATGGAGGGGGACCATGCCTCACTCACTGCAGGGGGAAACACACCGGGGTCAGTGGTAGACACGGATACGGTTACAAATTACAGTAACTTCCCCGGTAATAATAATAATAATAATTCCCAGGTTTTCCAAAAATCATGATTGGAGGATTCAAAGATTTTCTGCTTATTCCTTCCTGATTCCAGGAATCTTCTAACCGGGATTTCTGGAAAACTTTGAAATTCAAGGTTTTTCTTTATTTTTACTATTTCCTACATTGTAGAATAATAGAGAAGACATCAAAACTATGAAATAACACATATGGAATCATGTAGTAACCCAAAAAGTTTTAATCAAATCAAAATACATTTTAGATTTTTCAAAGTAGCCACCCTTTGCCTTGATGACAGCTTTGTACACTCTTGGCATTCTCTCAACCAGCTTCACAAGGAATGCTTTTCCAAGAGACTTGAAGGAGTTCCCACATATGCTGAGCACTTGTTGGCTGCTACTCTGCGGTCCGACTCATCCCAAACCATCTCAATTGGGTTGAGGTTGGATTATTGTGGAGGCCAGGTCATCTTATGCAGCACTCCATCACTCTCCTTCCTGTTCAAATAGTCCTTAAACAGCCTGGAGGTGTGTTGGGTCATTGTCCTGTTGAAAAACAAAAGATAGTCCCACGAAGCGCAAACCTGATGGGATGGCATATCGCTGCAGAATGCTGTGGTAGCCATGCTGGCTAAGTGTGCCTTGAATTCTAAATAAACCACTGACAGTGTCACCAGCAAAGCACCCCCACACCATCACACCTCCTCCTCCATGCTTCACAGTGGGAACCACACATGCAGAGATCATCCGTTCACCTACTCTGCGTCTCACAAAGACACAGAGGTTGGAACCAAAAATCTCCAATTTGGACTCATCAGGCAAAAGGACAGATTTCCACTGGTCTAATGTCAATTGCTTGTGTTTCTTGGCACAAGCAAGTCTTTTCTTCTTATTTGTGTCCTTTAGTAGTGGTTTCTTTGAAGGCCTGATTCACACAGTCTCCTCTGAACAGTTAATGTTAAGATGTGTCTGTTACTTGAACTCTGTGAAGCATTTACTTGGGCTGCAATTTCTGAGGCTGGTAACTCTAATGAACGTATCCTCTGCAGCAAAGGTAACTCTGGGTCTTCCTTTCCTGTGGCGGTCCTCATGAGAGCCAGTTTCATCATAGAGCTTGATGGTTTTTGCGACTGCACTTGAAGAAACTTTCAAAGTTCTTGAAATTTTCCAGATTGACTGACCTTCAAGTCATGAAGTAATGATGGACTGTCGTTTCTCTTTGCTTATTTGAGCTGTTCTTGCCATAATATGGACTTGGTCTTTTACCAAATACGGCTATATTCTGTATACCACCCCTACCTTGTCACAACACAACTGATTGGCTTAAATGCATTAAAGAAATTCCACAAATAAACTTTTAACAAGGCACACCTGTTAATTTGAAATGCATTCCAGGTGACTACCTCATGAAGATGGTTTGAATAATCTCAAATATAAAATATATTTAGATTTGTTTAACACTTTTTTGGTTACTACATGATTCCATATGTGTTATTTCATAGTTTCGATGTCTTCACTATTATTCTACAAACCCTGGAATGAGTAGGTATGTCCAAGCTTTTGACTGGTAGTGTATGTTTAGAAAATAGATCAGTTTTCTTCCCAATATGATGTTGGGGACTCTTGAGTCAATATTGACACAGGCCATTTGACACTGGACATCGCTTTAAATATTGAGATAGGCCATTTGACAATGGACATGGCTTTAAATATTTAGACAGAAGACAGGCAACTAAATTTAGACCCAATTCTGCAGCATACAACTTAATGCATTTTGTGATTTGTTTTCCTTGAAGACATACAGTGTATAATATTTCATTTTTAATCTGAAAGTTTAAGATCAATAATTTGTCAGTTGTGACAAAGTAATGTTTCCAGAGTTTCTCCAGTGTTGACAGCTCAGTTAACGAAGGAGAGTTTTCTAATAAACACAAATATTTTCAATTATCATTTGTAGATTTGCCAACTCCCTACAAAAACATCCATCTCTCCAGACGGCTATTAAGAGTTGACAGAGGTACACAGAGGGTGGGTTGACAGATGTGTTGACGTGTGTGTGTGACCCTGAGTACTGTACTTCCAGACAACATTAGTGCGCTGACCCGTGAGCCCACCTGACATGTGACTCTGCAACAGGCAGCTGGAGCCTGCAGGTGAACGGGTTCAGTCAACCTTGGTTTTACAGCATGGGCTAATTTCCAGGAAACTATTGTTCTCTGAATAAAATTTAAAAAAAAATGTTGAACTGACATAGGTATTTACTGCATTGCCATGCAATCTGTTGCAGGACAAAACCTCTCTCTTGCATTCTTCAGAACCCGTAGACTCCCTTGTGTTTCCAGGGGGCAAGGAGTTATCACAGCTAAGCCCAGATATTATTTTTCATACGCTAAATCACATAATTCTCACGCCCTCCGTCTCCCTCTTAAGGGGAAAAAGGTCCCAAATCGGCCACTCCAGGAAACAAAAATAGTTTGCAGATGAAATCCAGATGGATTCAATGTCTTCCTGGCCCTGCGCATTACCCAGAAACGCTCCTATGGGTCAACCTAAGTCCTGATTGCAGAGCAGAGCAGTCTGCATCGCTGCATATTAAAGCCACAGGCGTGGCAGGGGACCTGGTATATTGATTCCACTTAAAGAGAATGAAGTGGGATCACAGACTAATCCAGTCTGGAACTGTATTGGGTTTAATAAAGTTGAGAGACAGTAGACATAAGAAACCTGTGGCTGTGAGTGAATATTACTTTGGCATTCTCTGAAATCAAGCTCTCAGTGATGTACTGAACAACACCGAGATTGGCTTTTATGGCGGAACGAGGTCTAGTGAGTCACAGAGTGATAGCTAGCTGGCCGACTGTGGAGTATTCATATGGATGCAATGTAAGATGATCTGCTACAGGCCTCCAACACCGTGGGAGTTGACCCGATTCATACCTTCTAACATTTTCTGGAGGCTGTTCCTCATCACGTGGATGTTCTCAATGCCTATGAACTGAAACTTGATGTTGGAGTAGTTGTCTTCGTTTTCATAGCCTTTCCCTGCTGCTCGGTTTGCCATTGCATTCAACTGGAAAGACATACAGTACACACAGTTTAATCAAAGAGAAATCCTCAGAGAGACATGACTTTTAAAAACTAGATGGAGCAAGGCTTCCGCATGTTAAAGTTAGGATGAAGGTTGCCCCTGTTTTTGTACATGTTGTGCATGTTCTGAATGGCATGAAGCCAGGCATTTAATGTGAGCTTGACCAGCTGACACCAGGCCCAAGATGAGCCCCTGGCCCCAGGGCCCAGCTGGCAAAATGCTGCATTGAAAAACAAAGCTCCACCTGAACATACAGAATTGACGTTGTTGATGGACTTCCATTGGCCCTGTGGCCAGGGGCTCACCTTGGGCCTGGTGTCCACCACATACATGAAGTCACTACGGGGGTTGGACCTCACGATGGCCTCCAGCATCTGCTCATCCTCCAGGCAGCGGGCACTGAAGCCAGACAAGGGCTGACTGCTACGACAGATGGCAGCCTGGGGAGGGGGTAGAAGGGAGAGACGTTACTCTAAAAACAAGACAATATACTATACAGTAGCCCTGTTGTACTATACAGTCAGAATAATGACATATTCACACTGCTGATGCATATTTCTAGGACAGAAACCTACATTTACCACAGTGATTATGTCTTGGCGTAATACAGCAACTGCACAATTTCATATTTTTGTATGAGGCGTGGGGGAGATTGGGCCAGCGACCCCTGTGTGGTTCCCAGAGTGATTTGTCCCCCACAGATCATACATACAGAGCAGCAGGGAGAACAGAGCCACATCTGAACACTGAACCCTGGGAACCTGACCTCACACATAAAACACTCTAACCCACGCTGCAATATGAACTTTATATAGAGACTGGTCCTCACTGTTCTACTGCAATATGAACTTTATATAGAGACTGGTCCTCACTGTTCTACTGCAATATGAACTTTATATAGAGACTGGTCCTCACTGTTCTACTGCAATATGAGCTTTATATAGAGACTGGTCCTCACTGTTCTACTGCAATATGAACTTTATATAGAGACTGGTCCTCACTGTTCTACTGCAACATGAACTTTATATAGAGACTGGTCCTCACTGTTCTACTGCAATATGAACTTTATATAGAGACTGGTCCTCACTGTTCTACTGCAATATGAACTTTATATAGAGACTGGTCCTCACTGTTCTACTGCAATATGAGCTTTATATAGAGACTGGTCCTCACTGTTCTACTGCAATATGAACGTTATATAGAGACTGGTCCTCACTGTTTTACTGCAATATGAGCTTTATATAGAGACTGGTCCTCACTGTTCTACTGCAATATGAACTTTATATAGAGACTGGTCCTCACTGTTCTACTGCAATATGAACTTTATATAGAGACTGGTCCTGACTGTTCTACTGCAATATGAGCTTTAAATAGAGACTGGTCCTCACTGTTCTACTGCAATATGAACTTTATATAGAGACTGGTCCTCACTGTTTTACTGCAATATGAGCTTTATATAGAGACTGGTCCTCACTGTTCTACTGCAATATGAACTTTATATAGAGACTGGTCCTCACTGTTCTACTGCAATATGAACTTTATATAGAGACTGGTCCTCACTGTTCTACTGCAATATGAGCTTTATATAGAGACTGGTCCTCACTGTTCTACTGCAATATGAACTTTATATAGAGACTGGTCCTCACTGTTCTACTGCAATATGAACTTTATATAGAGACTGGTCCTCACTGTTCTACTGCAATATGAACTTTATATAGAGACTGGTCCTCACTGTTCTACTGCAATATGAACTTTATATAGAGACTGGTCCCTACTGTCCTACTGCAATATGAACTTTATATAGAGACTGGTCCTCACTGTTCTACTGCAATATGAGCTTTATATAGAGACTGGTCCTCACTGTTCTACTGCAATATGAACGTTATATAGAGACTGGTCCTCACTGTTTTACTGCAATATGAGCTTTATATAGAGACTGGTCCTCACTGTTCTACTGCAATATGAACTTTATATAGAGACTGGTCCTCACTGTTCTACTGCAATATGAGCTTTATATAGAGACTGGTCCTCACTGTTTTACTGCAAAATGAGCTTTATATAGAGACTGGTCCTCACTGTTCTACTGCAATATGAACTTTATATAGAGACTGGTCCTCACTGTTCTACTGCAATATGAACTTTATATAGAGACTGGTCCTCACTGTTCTACTGCAATATGAACTTTATATAGAGAATCGTCCTCACTGTTCTACTGCAATATGAACTTTATATAGAGACTGGTCCTCACTGTTCTACTGCAATATGAACGTTATATAGAGACTGGTCCTCACTGTTCTACTGCAATATGAACTTTATATAGAGACTGGTCCTCAATGTTCTACTGCAATATGAACTTTATATAGAGACTGGTCCTCACTGTTTTACTGCAATACAAACTTTATTTAGACTGGTCCTCACTGTTTTACTGCAAAATGAACTTTATATAGAGACTGGTCCCTACTGTTCTACTGCAATACAAACTTTATTTAGACTGGTCCTCACTGTTTTACTTCAAAATGAATTTTATATAGAGACTGGTCCTCACTGTTCTACTGCAATACAAACTTTATTTAGACTGGTCCTCACTGTTTTACTGCAAAATGAACTTTATATAGAGACTGGTCCTCGCTGTTCTACTGCAATATGAACTTTATAAAGAGACTGGTCCTCACTGTTTTACTGCAATATGAACTTTATATAGAGACTGGTCCTCACTGTTCTACTGCAATATGAACTTTATATCAAGACTGGTCCTCACTGTTCTACTGCAATATGAACTTTATATCAAGACTGGTCCTCACTGTTTTACTGCAATATGAACTTCATATAGAGACTGGTCCCTACTGTTCTACTGCTAATATGAACTTTATATAGACACTGGTCCTCACTGTTCTACTGCAATATGAACTTTATATAGAGACTGGTCCCTAATGTTCTACTGCAATATGAACTTTATATAGAGACTGGTCCTCACTGTTCTACTGCAATATGAACTTTATATAGAGACTGGTCCTCACTGTTCTACTGCAATATGAACTTTATATAGAGATTGGTCCCTACTGTCCTACTGCAATATGAACTTTATATAGAGACTGGTCCCTACTGTCCTACTGCAATATGAACTTTATATAGAGACTGGTCCCTACTGTCCTACTGCAATGTTAACTTTATATAGAGACTGGTCCTCACTGTTCTACTGCAATATGAACTTTATATAGAGACTGGTCCTCACTGTTCTACTGCAATATGAACTTTATATAGAGACTGGTCCTCACTGTTCTACTGCAATATGAACTTTATATAGGAGATGGGTCCTCACTGTTCTACTGCAATATGAACTTTATATAGAGACTGGTCCTCATTGTTCTACTGCAATATGAACTTTATATAGAGACTGGTCCTCACTGTTCTACTGCAATATGAACTTTATATAGAGACTGGTCCCTACTGTCCTACTGCAAAATGAACTTTATATAGAGACTGGTCCCTACTGTCCTACTGCAATGTTAACTTTATATAGAGACTGGTCCTCACTGTTCTACTGCAATATGAACTTTATATAGAGACTGGTCCTCACTGTTCTACTGCAATATGAACTTTATATAGAGACTGGTCCTCACTGTTCTACTGCAATATGAACTTTATATAGGAGACGGGTCCTCACTGTTCTACTTCAAAATGAACTTTATATAGAGACTGGTCCTCACTGTTCTACTGCAATATGAACTTTATATAGAGACTGGTCCTCACTGTTTTACTTCAAAATGAACTTTATATAGAGACTGGTCCTCACTGTTCTACTTCAAAATGAACTTTATATAGAGACTGGTCCTCACTGTTTTACTGCAATACAAACTTTATGTAGACTGGTTGGTCCTCACTGTTTTACTGCAATACAAACTTTATTTAGACTGGTCCTCACTGTCTTACTTCAAAATGAACTTTATATAGAGACTGGTCCTCACTGCTCTACTGCAATACAAACTTTATTTAGACTGGTCCTCACTGTTTTACTGCAAAATGAACTTTATATAGAGACTGGTCCTCGCTGTTCTACTGCAATATGAACTTTATAAAGAGACTGGTCCTTACTGTTTTACTGCAATATGAACTTTATATAGAGACTGGTCCCTACTGTCCTACTGCAATATGAACTTTATATAGAGACTGGTCCCTACTTTGCTACTGCAATGTTAACTTTATATAGAGACTGGTCCTCACTCTTCTACTGCAATATGAACTTTATATAGAGACTGGTCCTCACTGTTCTAATGCAATATGAACTTTATATAGGAGACGGGTCCTCACTGTTCTACTGCAATATGAACTTTATATAGAGACTGGTTCTCATTGTTCTACTGCAATATGAACTTTATATAGAGACTGGTCCTCACTGTTCTACTGCAATATGAACTTTATATAGAGACTGGTCCCTACTGTCCTACTGCAATATGAACTTTATATAGAGACTGGTCCCTACTGTCCTACTGCAATGTTAACTTTATATAGAGACTGGTCCTCACTGTTCTACTGCAATATGAACTTTATATAGAGACTGGTCCTCACTGTTCTACTACAATATGAACTTTATATAGAGACTGGTCCTCACTGTTCTAATGCAATATGAACTTTATATAGAGACTGGTCCCTACTGTCCTACTGTAATGTTAACTTTATATAGAGACTGGTCCTCACTGTTCTACTGCAATATGAACTTTATATAGAGACTGGTCCTCACTGTTCTACTGCAATATGAACTTTATATAGAGACTGGTCCTCACTGTTCTACTGCAATATGAACTTTATATAGAGACTGGTCCCTACTGTCCTACTGCAATATGAACTTTATATAGAGACTGGTCCCTACTGTCCTACTGCAATGTTAACTTTATATAGAGACTGGTCCTCACTGTTCTACTGCAATATGAACTTTATATAGAGACTGGTCCTCACTGTTCTACTACAATATGAACTTTATATAGAGACTGGTCCTCACTGTTCTAATGCAATATGAACTTTATATAGAGACTGGTCCCTACTGTCCTACTGTAATGTTAACTTTATATAGAGACTGGTCCTCACTGTTCTACTGCAATATGAACTTTATATAGAGACTGGTCCTCACTGTTCTACTGCAATATGAACTTTATATAGAGACTGGTCCTCACTGTTCTACTGCAATATGAACTTTTTTTTGGAGACGGGTCCTCACTGTTCTACTGCAATATGAACTTTATATAGAGACTGGTCCTCATTGTTCTACTGCAATATGAACTTTATATAGAGACTGGTCCTCACTGTTCTACTGCAATATGAACTTTATATAGAGACTGGTCCTCACTGTTCTACTGCAATATGAACTTTATATAGAGACTGGTTCTCACTGTTCTACTGCAATATGAACTTTATATAGAGACTGGCTCTCACTGTTCTACTGCAATATGAACTTTATATAGAGACTGGTCCTCACTGTTATAATGCAATATGAACTTTATATAGAGACTGGTCCCTACTGTTCTACTGCAATATGGACTTTATATAGAGACTGGTCCCTACTGTTCTACTGCAATATGGACTTTATATAGAGACTGGTCGTCACTGTTTTACTGCAATATGAGCTTTATATAGAGACTGGTCCTCACTGTTTTACTGCAATATGAACTTTATATAGAGACTGGTCCTCACTGTTTTACTGCAATACAAACTTTATTTAGACTGGTCCTCACTGTTTTACTGCAATACAAACTTTATTTAGACTGGTCCTCACTGTCTTACTTCAAAATGAACTTTATATAGAGACTGGTCCTCACTGCTCTACTGCAATACAAACTTTATTTAGACTGGTCCTCACTGTTTTACTGCAAAATGAACTTTATATAGAGACTGGTCCTCGCTGTTCTACTGCAATATGAACTTTATAAAGAGACTGGTCCTTACTGTTTTACTGCAATATGAACTTTATATAGAGACTGGTCCCTACTGTCCTACTGCAATATGAACTTTATATAGAGACTGGTCCCTACTTTGCTACTGCAATGTTAACTTTATATAGAGACTGGTCCTCACTCTTCTACTGCAATATGAACTTTATATAGAGACTGGTCCTCACTGTTCTAATGCAATATGAACTTTATATAGGAGACGGGTCCTCACTGTTCTACTGCAATATGAACTTTATATAGAGACTGGTTCTCATTGTTCTACTGCAATATGAACTTTATATAGAGACTGGTCCTCACTGTTCTACTGCAATATGAACTTTATATAGAGACTGGTCCCTACTGTCCTACTGCAATATGAACTTTATATAGAGACTGGTCCCTACTGTCCTACTGCAATGTTAACTTTATATAGAGACTGGTCCTCACTGTTCTACTGCAATATGAACTTTATATAGAGACTGGTCCTCACTGTTCTACTACAATATGAACTTTCTATAGAGACTGGTCCTCACTGTTCTAATGCAATATGAACTTTATATAGAGACTGGTCCCTACTGTCCTACTGTAATGTTAACTTTATATAGAGACTGGTCCTCACTGTTCTACTGCAATATGAACTTTATATAGAGACTGGTCCTCACTGTTCTACTGCAATATGAACTTTATATAGAGACTGGTCCTCACTGTTCTACTGCAATATGAACTTTTTTTTGGAGACGGGTCCTCACTGTTCTACTGCAATATGAACTTTATATAGAGACTGGTCCTCATTGTTCTACTGCAATATGAACTTTATATAGAGACTGGTCCTCACTGTTCTACTGCAATATGAACTTTATATAGAGACTGGTCCTCACTGTTCTACTGCAATATGAACTTTATATAGAGACTGGTTCTCACTGTTCTACTGCAATATGAACTTTATATAGAGACTGGCTCTCACTGTTCTACTGCAATATGAACTTTATATAGAGACTGGTCCTCACTGTTATAATGCAATATGAACTTTATATAGAGACTGGTCCCTACTGTTCTACTGCAATATGGACTTTATATAGAGACTGGTCCCTACTGTTCTACTGCAATATGGACTTTATATAGAGACTGGTCGTCACTGTTTTACTGCAATATGAGCTTTATATAGAGACTGGTCCTCACTGTTTTACTGCAATATGAGCTTTATATAGAGACTGGTCCGCACTGCTCTACTGCAATATGAACTTTATATAGAGACTGGTCCTCATTGTTTTACTGCAATATGAGCTTTATATAGAGACTGGTCCTCACTGTTCTACTGCAATATGAACTTTATATAGAGACTGGTCCTCACTGTTCTACTGCAATATGAACTTTATATAGAGACTGGTCCTCACTGTTCTACTGCAATATGAACTTTATATAGGAGACGGGTCCTCACTGTTCTACTGCAATATGAACTTTATATAGAGACTGGTCCTCATTGTTCTACTGCAATATGAACTTTATATAGAGACTGGTCCTCACTGTTCTACTGCAATATGAACTTTATATAGAGACTGGTCCTCACTGTTCTACTGCAATATGAACTTTATATAGAGACTGGTCCTCACTGTTTTACTGCAATACAAACTTTATTTAGACTGGTCCTCACTGTTTTACTGCAAAATGAACTTTATATAGAGACTGGTCCCTACTGTTCTACTGCAATACAAACTTTATTTAGACTGGTCCTCACTGTTTTACTTCAAAATGAACTTTATATAGAGACTGGTCCTCACTGTTCTACTGCAATATGAACTTTATATAGAGACTGGTCCTCACTGTTCTACTTCAAAATGAACTTTATATAGAGACTGGTCCCTACTGTTCTACTGCAATACAAACTTTATTTAGACTGGTCCTCACTGTTTTACTTCAAAATGAACTTTATATAGAGACTGGTCCTCACTGGTCTACTGCAATATGAACTTTATATAGAGACTGGTCCTCACTGTTTTACTTCAAAATGAACTTTATATAGAGACTGGTCCTCACTGTTCTACTTCAAAATGAACTTTATATAGAGACTGGTCCTCACTGTTTTACTGCAATACAAACTTTATTTAGACTGGTCCTCACTGTTTTACTGCAATACAAACTTTATTTAGACTGGTCCTCACTGTCTTACTTCAAAATGAACTTTATATAGAGACTGGTCCTCACTGCTCTACTGCAATACAAACTTTATTTAGACTGGTCCTCACTGTTTTACTGCAAAATGAACTTTATATAGAGACTGGTCCTTACTGTTTTACTGCAATATGAACTTTATATAGAGACTGGTCCCTACTGTCCTACTGCAATATGAACTTTATATAGAGACTGGTCCCTACTTTGCTACTGCAATGTTAACTTTATATAGAGACTGGTCCTCACTCTTCTACTGCAATATGAACTTTATATAGAGACTGGTCCTCACTGTTCTAATGCAATATGAACTTTATATAGGAGACGGGTCCTCACTGTTCTACTGCAATATGAACTTTATATAGAGACTGGTTCTCATTGTTCTACTGCAATATGAACTTTATATAGAGACTGGTCCTCACTGTTCTACTGCAATATGAACTTTATATAGAGACTGGTCCCTACTGTCCTACTGTAATGTTAACTTTATATAGAGACTGGTCCTCACTGTTCTACTGCAATATGAACTTTATATAGAGACTGGTCCTCACTGTTCTACTGCAATATGAACTTTATATAGAGACTGGTCCTCACTGTTCTAATGCAATATGAACTTTATATAGGAGACGGGTCCTCACTGTTCTACTGCAATATGAACTTTATATAGAGACTGGTTCTCATTGTTCTACTGCAATATGAACTTTATATAGAGACTGGTCCTCACTGTTCTACTGCAATATGAACTTTATATAGAGACTGGTCCCTACTGTCCTACTGTAATGTTAACTTTATATAGAGACTGGTCCTCACTGTTCTACTGCAATATGAACTTTATATAGAGACTGGTCCTCACTGTTCTACTGCAATATGAACTTTATATAGAGACTGGTCCTCACTGTTCTACTGCAATATGAACTTTTTTTTGGAGACGGGTCCTCACTGTTCTACTGCAATATGAACTTTATATAGAGACTGGTCCTCATTGTTCTACTGCAATATGAACTTTATATAGAGACTGGTCCTCACTGTTCTACTGCAATATGAACTTTATATAGAGACTGGTCCTCACTGTTCTACTGCAATATGAACTTTATATAGAGACTGGTTCTCACTGTTCTACTGCAATATGAACTTTATATAGAGACTGGCTCTCACTGTTCTACTGCAATATGAACTTTATATAGAGACTGGTCCTCACTGTTATAATGCAATATGAACTTTATATAGAGACTGGTCCCTACTGTTCTACTGCAATATGGACTTTATATAGAGACTGGTCCCTACTGTTCTACTGCAATATGGACTTTATATAGAGACTGGTCGTCACTGTTTTACTGCAATATGAGCTTTATATAGAGACTGGTCCTCACTGTTTTACTGCAATATGAGCTTTATATAGAGACTGGTCCGCACTGCTCTACTGCAATATGAACTTTATATAGAGACTGGTCCTCATTGTTTTACTGCAATATGAGCTTTATATAGAGACTGGTCCTCACTGTTCTACTGCAATATGAACTTTATATAGAGACTGGTCCTCACTGTTCTACTGCAATATGAACTTTATATAGAGACTGGTCCTCACTGTTCTACTGCAATATGAACTTTATATAGGAGACGGGTCCTCACTGTTCTACTGCAATATGAACTTTATATAGAGACTGGTCCTCATTGTTCTACTGCAATATGAACTTTATATAGAGACTGGTCCTCACTGTTCTACTGCAATATGAACTTTATATAGAGACTGGTCCTCACTGTTCTACTGCAATATGAACTTTATATAGAGACTGGTCCTCACTGTTTTACTGCAATACAAACTTTATTTAGACTGGTCCTCACTGTTTTACTGCAAAATGAACTTTATATAGAGACTGGTCCCTACTGTTCTACTGCAATACAAACTTTATTTAGACTGGTCCTCACTGTTTTACTTCAAAATGAACTTTATATAGAGACTGGTCCTCACTGTTCTACTGCAATATGAACTTTATATAGAGACTGGTCCTCACTGTTCTACTTCAAAATGAACTTTATATAGAGACTGGTCCCTACTGTTCTACTGCAATACAAACTTTATTTAGACTGGTCCTCACTGTTTTACTTCAAAATGAACTTTATATAGAGACTGGTCCTCACTGTTCTACTGCAATATGAACTTTATATAGAGACTGGTCCTCACTGTTTTACTTCAAAATGAACTTTATATAGAGACTGGTCCTCACTGTTCTACTTCAAAATGAACTTTATATAGAGACTGGTCCTCACTGTTTTACTGCAATACAAACTTTATTTAGACTGGTCCTCACTGTTTTACTGCAATACAAACTTTATTTAGACTGGTCCTCACTGTCTTACTTCAAAATGAACTTTATATAGAGACTGGTCCTCACTGCTCTACTGCAATACAAACTTTATTTAGACTGGTCCTCACTGTTTTACTGCAAAATGAACTTTATATAGAGACTGGTCCTCGCTGTTCTACTGCAATATGAACTTTATAAAGAGACTGGTCCTTACTGTTTTACTGCAATATGAACTTTATATAGAGACTGGTCCCTACTGTCCTACTGCAATATGAACTTTATATAGAGACTGGTCCCTACTTTGCTACTGCAATGTTAACTTTATATAGAGACTGGTCCTCACTCTTCTACTGCAATATGAACTTTATATAGAGACTGGTCCTCACTGTTCTAATGCAATATGAACTTTATATAGGAGACGGGTCCTCACTGTTCTACTGCAATATGAACTTTATATAGAGACTGGTTCTCATTGTTCTACTGCAATATGAACTTTATATAGAGACTGGTCCTCACTGTTCTACTGCAATATGAACTTTATATAGAGACTGGTCCCTACTGTCCTACTGCAATATGAACTTTATATAGAGACTGGTCCCTACTGTCCTACTGCAATGTTAACTTTATATAGAGACTGGTCCTCACTGTTCTACTGCAATATGAACTTTATATAGAGACTGGTCCTCACTGTTCTACTACAATATGAACTTTCTATAGAGACTGGTCCTCACTGTTCTAATGCAATATGAACTTTATATAGAGACTGGTCCCTACTGTCCTACTGTAATGTTAACTTTATATAGAGACTGGTCCTCACTGTTCTACTGCAATATGAACTTTATATAGAGACTGGTCCTCACTGTTCTACTGCAATATGAACTTTATATAGAGACTGGTCCTCACTGTTCTACTGCAATATGAACTTTTTTTTGGAGACGGGTCCTCACTGTTCTACTGCAATATGAACTTTATATAGAGACTGGTCCTCATTGTTCTACTGCAATATGAACTTTATATAGAGACTGGTCCTCACTGTTCTACTGCAATATGAACTTTATATAGAGACTGGTCCTCACTGTTCTACTGCAATATGAACTTTATATAGAGACTGGTTCTCACTGTTCTACTGCAATATGAACTTTATATAGAGACTGGCTCTCACTGTTCTACTGCAATATGAACTTTATATAGAGACTGGTCCTCACTGTTATAATGCAATATGAACTTTATATAGAGACTGGTCCCTACTGTTCTACTGCAATATGGACTTTATATAGAGACTGGTCCCTACTGTTCTACTGCAATATGGACTTTATATAGAGACTGGTCGTCACTGTTTTACTGCAATATGAGCTTTATATAGAGACTGGTCCTCACTGTTTTACTGCAATATGAGCTTTATATAGAGACTGGTCCGCACTGCTCTACTGCAATATGAACTTTATATAGAGACTGGTCCTCATTGTTTTACTGCAATATGAACTTTATATAGAGACTGGTCCTCACTGTTCTGCTGCAATATGAACTTTATAAAAACACTGGTCCTCACTGTTTTATTGCAATAAGAGCTTTATATAGAGACTGATCCTCAATGTTTACTGCAATATGAACTGATCCTCAATGTTTACTGCAATATGAACTTTATATAGAGACTGGTTCTCACTGTTCTACTGCAATATGAACTTTATATAGAGACTGGTCCTCACTGTTCTACTGCAATATGAACTTTATATAGAGACTGGTTCTCACTGTTCTACTGCAATATGAACTTTATATAGAGACTGGTCCTCACTGTTCTACTGCAATATGAACTTTATATAGAGACTGGTTCTCACTGTTCTACTGCAATATGAACTTTATATAGAGACTGATCCTCACTGTTCTACTGCAATATGAACTTTATATAGAGAATGGCTCTCACTGTTCTACTGCAATATGAACTTTATATAGAGACTGGTCCTCACTGTTCTACTGCAATATGAACTTTATATAGAGACTGGTCCCTACTGTTCTACTGCAATATGAACTTTATATAGAGACTGGTCCTCACTGTTTTACTGCAATATGAGCTTTATATAGAGACTGGTCCGCACTGTTCTGCTGCAATATGAACTTTCTATAGAGACTGGTCCTCACTGTTCTACTGCAATATGAACTTTATATAGAGACGGGTCCTCATTGTTCTACTGCAATATGAACTTTATATAGAGACTGGTCCTCACTGTTCTACTGCAATATTAACTTTATATAGAGACTGGTCCTCACTGTTCTACTGCAATATGAACTTTATATAGAGACTGGTCCTCACTGTTCTACTGCAATATGAACTTTATATAGAGACTGGTTCTCACTGTTCTACTGCAATATGAACTTTATATAGAGACTGATCCTTACTGTTCTACTGCAATATGAACTTTATATAGAGACTGGTCCTCACTGTTTTACTGCAATATGAGCTTTATATAGAGACTGGTCCCTACTGTTCTACTGCAATATGGACTTTATATAGAGACTGGTCCTCACTGTTTTACTGCAATATGAGCTTTATATAGAGACTGGTCCTCACTGTTCTACTGCAATATGAACTTTATATAGAGACTGGTTCTTACTGTTGTACTGCAATATGAACTTTATATAGAGACTGGTCCTCACTGTTCTACTGCAATATGAACTTTATATAGAGACTGGTTCTCACTGTTGTACTGCAATATGAACTTTTATATAGAGACTGGTCCTCACTGTTCTACTGCAATATGAACTTTATATAGAGACTGGTTCTCACTGTTCTACTGCAATATGAACTTTATATAGAGACTGGTCCTCACTGTTCTACTGCAATATGAACTTTATATAGAGACTGGTCCTCACTGTTCTACTGCAATATGAACTTTATATAGAGACTGGTCCTCACTGTTCTACTGCAATATGAACTTTATATAGAGACTGGTCCTCACTGTTCTACTGCAATATGAACTTTATATAGAGACTGGTCCTCACTGTTCTACTGCAATATGAACTTTATATAGAGACTGATCCTTACTGTTCTACTGCAATATGAACTTTATATAGAGACTTGTCCTCACTGTTTTACTGCAATATGAGCTTTATATAGAGACTGGTCCCTACTGTTCTACTGCAATATGGACTTTATATAGAGACTGGTCCTCACTGTTTTACTGCAATATGAGCTTTATATAGAGACTGGTCCTCACTGTTCTACTGCAATATGAACTTTATATAGAGACTGGTCCCTACTGTTCTACTGCAATACAAACTTTATTTAGACTGGTCCTCACTGTTTTACTTCAAAATGAACTTTATATAGAGACTGGTCCTCACTGTTCTACTGCAATATGAACTTTATATAGAGACTGGTCCTCACTGTTTTACTTCAAAATGAACTTTATATAGAGACTGGTCCTCACTGTTCTACTTCAAAATGAACTTTATATAGAGACTGGTCCTCACTGTTTTACTGCAATACAAACTTTATTTAGACTGGTCCTCACTGTTTTACTGCAATACAAACTTTATTTAGACTGGTCCTCACTGTCTTACTTCAAAATGAACTTTATATAGAGACTGGTCCTCACTGCTCTACTGCAATACAAACTTTATTTAGACTGGTCCTCACTGTTTTACTGCAAAATGAACTTTATATAGAGACTGGTCCTCGCTGTTCTACTGCAATATGAACTTTATAAAGAGACTGGTCCTTACTGTTTTACTGCAATATGAACTTTATATAGAGACTGGTCCCTACTGTCCTACTGCAATATGAACTTTATATAGAGACTGGTCCCTACTTTGCTACTGCAATGTTAACTTTATATAGAGACTGGTCCTCACTCTTCTACTGCAATATGAACTTTATATAGAGACTGGTCCTCACTGTTCTAATGCAATATGAACTTTATATAGGAGACGGGTCCTCACTGTTCTACTGCAATATGAACTTTATATAGAGACTGGTTCTCATTGTTCTACTGCAATATGAACTTTATATAGAGACTGGTCCTCACTGTTCTACTGCAATATGAACTTTATATAGAGACTGGTCCCTACTGTCCTACTGCAATATGAACTTTATATAGAGACTGGTCCCTACTGTCCTACTGCAATGTTAACTTTATATAGAGACTGGTCCTCACTGTTCTACTGCAATATGAACTTTATATAGAGACTGGTCCTCACTGTTCTACTACAATATGAACTTTCTATAGAGACTGGTCCTCACTGTTCTAATGCAATATGAACTTTATATAGAGACTGGTCCCTACTGTCCTACTGTAATGTTAACTTTATATAGAGACTGGTCCTCACTGTTCTACTGCAATATGAACTTTATATAGAGACTGGTCCTCACTGTTCTACTGCAATATGAACTTTATATAGAGACTGGTCCTCACTGTTCTACTGCAATATGAACTTTTTTTTGGAGACGGGTCCTCACTGTTCTACTGCAATATGAACTTTATATAGAGACTGGTCCTCATTGTTCTACTGCAATATGAACTTTATATAGAGACTGGTCCTCACTGTTCTACTGCAATATGAACTTTATATAGAGACTGGTCCTCACTGTTCTACTGCAATATGAACTTTATATAGAGACTGGTTCTCACTGTTCTACTGCAATATGAACTTTATATAGAGACTGGCTCTCACTGTTCTACTGCAATATGAACTTTATATAGAGACTGGTCCTCACTGTTATAATGCAATATGAACTTTATATAGAGACTGGTCCCTACTGTTCTACTGCAATATGGACTTTATATAGAGACTGGTCCCTACTGTTCTACTGCAATATGGACTTTATATAGAGACTGGTCGTCACTGTTTTACTGCAATATGAGCTTTATATAGAGACTGGTCCTCACTGTTTTACTGCAATATGAGCTTTATATAGAGACTGGTCCGCACTGCTCTACTGCAATATGAACTTTATATAGAGACTGGTCCTCATTGTTTTACTGCAATATGAACTTTATATAGAGACTGGTCCTCACTGTTCTGCTGCAATATGAACTTTATAAAAACACTGGTCCTCACTGTTTTATTGCAATAAGAGCTTTATATAGAGACTGATCCTCAATGTTTACTGCAATATGAACTGATCCTCAATGTTTACTGCAATATGAACTTTATATAGAGACTGGTTCTCACTGTTCTACTGCAATATGAACTTTATATAGAGACTGGTCCTCACTGTTCTACTGCAATATGAACTTTATATAGAGACTGGTTCTCACTGTTCTACTGCAATATGAACTTTATATAGAGACTGGTCCTCACTGTTCTACTGCAATATGAACTTTATATAGAGACTGGTTCTCACTGTTCTACTGCAATATGAACTTTATATAGAGACTGATCCTCACTGTTCTACTGCAATATGAACTTTATATAGAGAATGGCTCTCACTGTTCTACTGCAATATGAACTTTATATAGAGACTGGTCCTCACTGTTCTACTGCAATATGAACTTTATATAGAGACTGGTCCCTACTGTTCTACTGCAATATGAACTTTATATAGAGACTGGTCCTCACTGTTTTACTGCAATATGAGCTTTATATAGAGACTGGTCCGCACTGTTCTGCTGCAATATGAACTTTCTATAGAGACTGGTCCTCACTGTTCTACTGCAATATGAACTTTATATAGAGACGGGTCCTCATTGTTCTACTGCAATATGAACTTTATATAGAGACTGGTCCTCACTGTTCTACTGCAATATTAACTTTATATAGAGACTGGTCCTCACTGTTCTACTGCAATATGAACTTTATATAGAGACTGGTCCTCACTGTTCTACTGCAATATGAACTTTATATAGAGACTGGTTCTCACTGTTCTACTGCAATATGAACTTTATATAGAGACTGATCCTTACTGTTCTACTGCAATATGAACTTTATATAGAGACTTGTCCTCACTGTTTTACTGCAATATGAGCTTTATATAGAGACTGGTCCCTACTGTTCTACTGCAATATGGACTTTATATAGAGACTGGTCCTCACTGTTTTACTGCAATATGAGCTTTATATAGAGACTGGTCCTCACTGTTCTACTGCAATATGAACTTTATATAGAGACTGGTTCTTACTGTTGTACTGCAATATGAACTTTATATAGAGACTGGTCCTCACTGTTCTACTGCAATATGAACTTTATATAGAGACTGGTTCTCACTGTTGTACTGCAATATGAACTTTTTTATAGAGACTGGTCCTCACTGTTCTACTGCAATATGAACTTTATATAGAGACTGGTTCTCACTGTTCTACTGCAATATGAACTTTATATAGAGACTGGTCCTCACTGTTCTACTGCAATATGAACTTTATATAGAGACTGGTCCTCACTGTTCTACTGCAATATTAACTTTATATAGAGACTGGTCCTCACTGTTCTACTGCAATATGAACTTTATATAGAGACTGGTCCTCACTGTTCTACTGCAATATGAACTTTATATAGAGACTGGTTCTCACTGTTCTACTGCAATATGAACTTTATATAGAGACTGATCCTTACTGTTCTACTGCAATATGAACTTTATATAGAGACTTGTCCTCACTGTTTTACTGCAATATGAGCTTTATATAGAGACTGGTCCCTACTGTTCTACTGCAATATGGACTTTATATAGAGACTGGTCCTCACTGTTTTACTGCAATATGAGCTTTATATAGAGACTGGTCCTCACTGTTCTACTGCAATATGAACTTTATATAGAGACTGGTTCTTACTGTTGTACTGCAATATGAACTTTATATAGAGACTGGTCCTCACTGTTCTACTGCAATATGAACTTTATATAGAGACTGGTTCTCACTGTTGTACTGCAATATGAACTTTTTTATAGAGACTGGTCCTCACTGTTCTACTGCAATATGAACTTTATATAGAGACTGGTTCTCACTGTTCTACTGCAATATGAACTTTATATAGAGACTGGTCCTCACTGTTCTACTGCAATATGAACTTTATATAGAGACTGGTCCCTACTGTTCCACTGCAATATGAACTTTATATAGAGGCTGGTCCTCACTGTTTTACTGCAATATGAGCTTTATATAGAGACTGGTCCCTACTGTTCTACTGCAATATGAACTTCATATAGAGACTGGTCCTCACTGTTTTACTGCAATATGAGCTTTATATAGAGACTGGTCCGCACTGTTCTGCTGCAATATGAACTTTATATAGAGACTGATCCTCAAAGTTTTACTGCAATATGAACTTTATATAGAGACTGGTCCCTACTGTTCTACTGCACTATGAACTTTATATAGAGACTGGTCCTCACTGTTCAACTGCAATAGGAACTTTATATAGAGACTGGTCCTCACTGTTCTACTGCAATATGAACTTTATATAGAGACTGGTCCCTACTGTTCTACTGCAATATGAACTTTATATAGAGACTGGTCCTCACTGTTTTACTGCAATATGAGCTTTATATAGAGACCGGTCCGCACTGTTCTAATGCAATATGAGCTTTATATAGAGACTGATCCTCAATGTTTTACTGCAATATGAACTTTATATAGAGACTGGTCCCTACTGTTCTACTGCAATATGAACTTTATATAGAGACTGGTCCTCACTGTTCAACTGCAATATGAACTTTATATAGAGACTGGTCCCTACTGTTCTACTGCAATATGAACTTTATATAGAGACTGGTCCTCATTGTTTTACTGCAATATGAACTTTATATAGAGACTGGTCCCTACTGTTCTACTGCAATATGAACTTTATATAGAGACTGGTCCTCACTGTTTTACTGCAATATGAGCTTTATATAGAGACTGGTCCGCACTGTTCTGCTGCAATATGAACTTTATATAGAGACTGGTCCTCACTGTTCTACTGCAATATGAACTTTATATAGAGACTGGCTCTCACTGTTCTACTGCAATATGAACTTTATATAGAGACTGGTCCTCACTGTTCTACTGCAATATGAACTTTATATAGAGACTGGTCCCTACTGTTCTACTGCAATATGAACTTTATATAGAGACTGGTCCTCACTGTTCTACTGCAATATGAACTTTATATAGAGACTGGTCCTCCCTGCTCTACTGCAATATGAACTTGATATAGATACTGGTCCTCACTGTTCTACTGCAATATGAACTTTATAAAGAGACTGGTCCTCACTGTTCTACTGCAAAATGAACTTTATAAAGAGACTGGTCCTCACTGTTCTACTGCAATTAGAACTTTATATAGAGACTGGTACCTACTGTTCTACTGAAATATGAACTTTATAAAGAGACTGGTCCTCACTGTTCTACTGCAATATGAGCTTTATATAGAGACTGGTCCCTACTGTTCTACTTCAATATGAACTTTACACAGAGACTTGTCCTCACTGTTTTACTGCAATATGTGCTTTATATAGAGACTGGTCCTCACTGTTCTACTGCAATATGAACTTTATATAGAGACTGGTCCTCAATGTTCTACTGCAATATGAACTTTATATAGAGACTGGTCCTCACGGTTCTACTGCAATATGAACTTTATATAGAGACTCGTCCTCACGGTTCTACTGCAATATGAACTTTATATAGAGACTGGTCCTCACTGTTCTACTGCAATATGAACTTTATATAGAGACTGGTTCTCACTGTTCTAATGCAATATGAACTTTATATAGAGACTGATCCTTACTGTTCTACTGCAATATGAACTTTATATAGAGACTTGTCCTAACTGTTTTACTGCAATATGAGCTTTATATAGAGACTGGTCCCTACTGTTCTACTGCAATATGGACTTTATATAGAGACTGGTTCTTACTGTTGTACTGCAATATGAACTTTATATAGAGACTGGTCCTCACTGTTCTACTGCAATATGAACTTTATATAGAGACTGGTTCTCACTGTTGTACTGCAATATGAACTTTATATAGAGACTGGTCCTCACTGTTCTACTGCAATATGAACTTTATATAGAGAATGGCTCTCACTGTTCTACTGCAAAATGAACTTTATATAGAAACAGGTCCTCACTGTTCTACTGCAATATGAACTTTATATAGAGACTGGTCCCTACTGTTCTACTGCAATATGAACTTTATATAGAGACTGGTCCTCGCTGTTTTACTGCAATATGAGCTTTATATAGAGACTGGTCCCTACTGTTCTACTGCAATATGAACTTTATATAGAGACTGGTCCTCACTGTTTTACTGCAATATGAGCTTTATATAGAGACTGGTCCGCACTGTTCTGCTGCAATATGAACTTTATATAGAGACTGGTCCTCACTGTTCTACTGCAATATGAACTTTATATAGAGACTGGCTCTCACTGTTCTACTGCAATATGAACTTTATATAGAGACTGGTCCTCACTGTTCTACTGCAATATGAACTTTATATAGAGACTGGTCCCTACTGTTCTACTGCAATATGAACTTTATATAGAGACTGGTCCTCACTGTTCTACTGCAATATGAACTTTATATAGAGACTGGTCCTCCCTGCTCTACTGCAATATGAACTTGATATAGATACTGGTCCTCACTGTTCTACTGCAATATGAACTTTATAAAGAGACTGGTCCTCACTGTTCTACTGCAAAATGAACTTTATAAAGAGACTGGTCCTCACTGTTCTACTGCAATTAGAACTTTATATAGAGACTGGTACCTACTGTTCTACTGAAATATGAACTTTATAAAGAGACTGGTCCTCACTGTTCTACTGCAATATGAGCTTTATATAGAGACTGTTCCCTACTGTTCTACTTCAATATGAACTTTACACAGAGACTTGTCCTCACTGTTTTACTGCAATATGTGCTTTATATAGAGACTGGTCCTCACTGTTCTACTGCAATATGAACTTTATATAGAGACTGGTCCTCAATGTTCTACTGCAATATGAACTTTATATAGAGACTGGTCCTCACTGTTCTACTGCAATATGAACTTTATATAGAGACTGGTCCTCACTATTCTACTGCAATATGAACTTTATATAGAGACTGGTCCTCACGGTTCTACTGCAATATGAACTTTATATAGAGACTCGTCCTCACGGTTCTACTGCAATATGAACTTTATATAGAGACTGGTCCTCACTGTTCTACTGCAATATGAACTTTATATAGAGACTGGTCCTCACTGTTCTAATGCAATATGAACTTTATATAGAGACTGATCCTTACTGTTCTACTGCAATATGAACTTTATATAGAGACTTGTCCTAACTGTTTTACTGCAATATGAGCTTTATATAGAGACTGGTCCCTACTGTTCTACTGCAATATGGACTTTATATAGAGACTGGTTCTTACTGTTGTACTGCAATATGAACTTTATATAGAGACTGGTCCTCACTGTTCTACTGCAATATGAACTTTATATAGAGACTGGTTCTCACTGTTGTACTGCAATATGAACTTTATATAGAGACTGGTCCTCACTGTTCTACTGCAATATGAACTTTATATAGAGAATGGCTCTCACTGTTCTACTGCAATATGAACTTTATATAGAAACTGGTCCTCACTGTTCTACTGCAATATGAACTTTATATAGAGACTGGTCCCTACTGTTCTACTGCAATATGAACTTTATATAGAGACTGGTCCTCAATGTTCTACTGCAATATGAACTTTATAAAGAGACTGGTCCTCACTGTTCTACTGCAATATGGACTTTATATAGAGGCGGGTCCTCACTGTTTTACTGCAATATGAACTTTATTTAGAGACTGGTCCTCACTGTTTTACTGCAATATGAACTTCATATAGAGACTGGTCCACACTGTTCTAATGCAATATGAACTTTATAAAGAGACTGGTCCTCACTGTTCTACTGCAATATGAACTTTATATAGAGACTGGTCCTCACTATTCTACTGCAATATGAACTTTATATAGAGACTGGTCCTCACTGTCCTACTGCAATATGAACTTTATATAGAGACTGGTCCCCACTGTTCTACTGCAATATGAACTTTATATAGAGACTGGTCCTCACTGTTCTACTGCAATATGAACTTTATATAGAGACTGGTCCCCACTGTTCTACTGCAATATGTACTTTATATAGAGACTGGTCCTCACTGTTCTAATGCAATATGAGCTTTATATAGAGACTGGTCCTCACTGTTCTACTGCAATATGAACTTTATATAGAGACTGGTCCCTACTGTTCTACTGCAATATGAACTTTATATAGAGACTGGTTCTCACTGTTCTACTGCAATATGAACTTTATATAGAGACTGATCTTCACTGTTCTACTGCAATATGAACTTTATATAGAGACTGGCTCTCACTGTTCTACTGCAATATGAACTTTATATAGAGACTGGTCCTCACTGTTCTACTGCAATATGAGCTTTATATAGAGACTGATCCTCAATGTTTACTGCAATATGAACTTTATATAGAGACTGATCTTCACTGTTCTACTGCAATATGAACTTTATATAGAGACTGGTTCTCACTGTTCTACTGCAATATGAACTTTATATAGAGACTGATCTTCACTGTTCTACTGCAATATGAACTTTATATAGAGACTGGCTCTCACTGTTCTACTGCAATATGAACTTTATATAGAGACTGGTCCTCACTGTTCTACTGCAATATGAGCTTTATATAGAGACTGATCCTCAATGTTTACTGCAATATGAACTTTATATAGAGACTGGTCCTCACTGTTCTACTGCAATATGAACTTTATATAGAGACTTGTCCCTACTGTTCTACTGCAATATGAACTTTATATAGAGACTGGTCCTCACTGTTCTAATGCAATATGAGCTTTATATAGAGACTGGTTCTCACTGTTCTACTGCAATATGAACTTTATATAGAGACTGGTCCTCACTGTTCTACTGCAATATGAACTTTATATAGAGACTGGTCCTCACTGTTCTACTGCAATATGAACTTTATAAAGAGACTGGTTCTCATTGTTCTACTGCAATATGAACTTTATATAGAGACTGGTCCTCACTGTTCTACTGCAATATGAACTTTATATAGAGACTGGTCCTCACTGTTCTCCTGCAATATGAACTATATATAAAGATTGGTCCTCACGGTTCTACTGCAATATGAACTTTATATAGAGACTGGTCCTCACTGTTCTACTGCAATATGAACTTTATATAGAGACTGGTCCTCACTGTTCTAATGCAATATGAACTTTATATAGAGACTGATCCTTACTGTTCTACTGCAATATGAACTTTATATAGAGACTTGTCCTAACTGTTTTACTGCAATATGAGCTTTATATAGAGACTGGTCCCTACTGTTCTACTGCAATATGGACTTTATATAGAGACTGGTTCTTACTGTTGTACTGCAATATGAACTTTATATAGAGACTGGTCCTCACTGTTCTACTGCAATATGAACTTTATATAGAGACTGGTTCTCACTGTTATACTGCAATATGAACTTTATATAGAGACTGGTCCTCACTGTTCTACTGCAATATGAACTTTATATAGAGAATGGCTCTCACTGTTCTACTGCAATATGAACTTTATATAGAAACTGGTCCTCACTGTTCTACTGCAATATGAACTTTATATAGAGACTGGTCCCTACTGTTCTACTGCAATATGAACTTTATATAGAGACTGGTTCTCAATGTTCTACTGCAATATGAACTTTATAAAGAGACTGGTCCTCACTGTTCTACTGCAATATGGACTTTATATAGAGGCGGGTCCTCACTGTTTTACTGCAATATGAACTTTATTTAGAGACTGGTCCTCACTGTTTTACTGCAATATGAACTTCATATAGAGACTGGTCCACACTGTTCTAATGCAATATGAACTTTATAAAGAGACTGGTCCTCACTGTTCTACTGCAATATGAACTTTATATAGAGACTGGTCCTCACTATTCTACTGCAATATGAACTTTATATAGAGACTGGTCCTCACTGTCCTACTGCAATATGAACTTTATATAGAGACTGGTCCCTACTGTTCTACTACAATATGAACTTTATATAGAGACTGGTCCTCACTGTTCTACTGCAATATGAACTTTATATAGAGACTGGTCCCCACTGTTCTACTGCAATATGTACTTTATATAGAGACTGGTCCTCACTGTTCTAATGCAATATGAGCTTTATATAGAGACTGGTCCTCACTGTTCTACTGCAATATGAACTTTATATAGAGACTGGTCCCTACTGTTCTACTGCAATATGAACTTTATATAGAGACTGATCTTCACTGTTCTACTGCAATATGAACTTTATATAGAGACTGGCTCTCACTGTTCTACTGCAATATGAACTTTATATAGAGACTGGCTCTCACTGTTCTACTGCAATATGAACTTTATATAGAGACTGGTCCTCACTGTTCTACTGCAATATGAGCTTTATATAGAGACTGATCCTCAATGTTTACTGCAATATGAACTTTATATAGAGACTGGTCCTCACTGTTCTACTGCAATATGAACTTTATATAGAGACTTGTCCCTACTGTTCTACTGCAATATGAACTTTATATAGAGACTGGTCCTCACTGTTCTAATGCAATATGAGCTTTATATAGAGACTGGTTCTCACTGTTCTACTGCAATATGAACTTTATATAGAGACTGGTCCTCACTGTTCTACTGCAATATGAACTTTATATAGAGACTGGTCCTCACTGTTCTACTGCAATATGAACTTTATAAAGAGACTGGTCCTCACTGTTCTACTGCAATATGAACTTTATATAGAGACTGGTCCTCACTGTTCTACTGCAATATGAACTTTATATAGAGACTGGTCCTCACTGTTCTACTGCAATATGAACTTTATATAGAGACTGGTCCTCACTGTTCTACTGCAATATGAACTTTATATAGAGACTGGTCCTCACTGTTCTACTGCAATATGAACTTTATAAAGAGACTGGTCCTCACTGTTCTACTGCAATATGAACTTTATATAGAGACTGGTCCTCACTGTTCTACTGCAATATGAACTTTATATAGAGACTGGTCCTCACTGTTCTACTGCAATATGAACTTTATAAAGAGACTGGTCCTCACTGTTCTACTGCAATATGAACTTTATATAGAGACTGGTCCTCACTGTTCTCCTGCAATATGAACTATATATAAAGATTGGTCCTCACTGTTCTACTGCAATATGAACTTTATATAGAGACTGGTCCTCACTGTTCTACTGCAATATGAACTTTATATAGAGACTGGTCCTCACTGTTCTACTGCAATATGAACTTTATAAAGAGACTGGTCCTCACTGTTCTACTGCAAAATGAACTTTATAAAGAGACTGGTCCTCACTGTTCTACTGCAATTAGAACTTTATATAGAGACTGGTCCCTACTGTTCTACTGAAATATGAACTTTATAAAGAGACTGGTCCTCACTGTTCTACTGCAATATGAGCTTTATATAGAGACTGGTCCCTACTGTTCTACTTCAATATGAACTTTACACAGAGACTTGTCCTCACTGTTTTACTGAAATATGTGCTTTATATAGAGACTGGTCCTCACTGTTCTACTGCAATATGAACTTTATATAGAGACTGGTCCTCAATGTTCTACTGCAATATGAACTTTATATAGAGACTGGTCCTCACTGTTCTACTGCAATATGAACTTTATATAGAGACTGGTCCTCAATGTTCTACTGCAATATGAACTTTATATAGAGACTGGTCCTCACTGTTCTACTGCAATATGAACTTTATATAGAGACTGGTCCTCACTATTCTACTGCAATATGAACTTTATATAGAGACTGGTCCTCACTGTTCTACTGCAATATGAACTTTATATAGAGACTGGTCCTCAATGTTCTACTGCAATATGAACTTTATATAGAGACTGGTCCTCACTGTTCTACTGCAATATGAACTTTATATAGAGACTGGTCCTCACTATTCTACTGCAATATGAACTTTATATAGAGACTGGTCCTCACGGTTCTACTGCAATATGAACTTTATATAGAGACTGGTCCTCACGGTTCTACTGCAATATGAACTTTATATAGAGACTGGTCCTCACTGTTCTACTGCAATATGAACTTTATATAGAGACTGGTCCTCACTGTTCTACTGCAAAATGAACTTTATATAGAGACTGGTCCTCAATGTTCTACTGCAATATGAACTTTATATAGAGACTGGTCCTCACTGTTTTACTGCAATATGAACTTTATATAGAGACTGGTCCTCACTGTTCTACTGCAATATGAACTTTATAAAAACACTGGTCCTCACTGTTTTATTGCAATATGAGCTTTATATAGAGACTGATCCTCAATGTTTACTGCAATATGAACTTTATATAGAGACTGGTCCCTACTGTTCTACTGCAATATGAACTTTATATAGAGACTGGTCCTCACTGTTCTACTGCAATATGAACTTTATATAGAGACTGGTCCCTACTGTTCTACTACAATATGAACTTTATATAGAGACTGGTCCTCACTGTTCTAGTGCAATATGAACTTTATATAGAGACTGGTCCCCACTGTTCTACTGCAATATGTACTTTACATAGAGACTGGTCCTCACTGTTCTAATGCAATATGAGCTTTATATAGAGACTGGTCCTCACTGTTCTACTGCAATATGAACTTTATATAGAGACTGGCTCTCACTGTTCTACTGCAATATGAACTTTATATAGAGACTGGTCCTCACTGTTCTACTGCAATATGAGCTTTATATAGAGACTGATCCTATATGTTTACTGCAATATGAACTTTATATAGAGACTGGTCCATACTGTTCTACTGCAATATGAACTTTATATCAAGACTGGTCCTCACTGTTCTACTGCAATATGAACTTTATATAGAGACTTGTCCCTACTGTTCTACTGCAATATGAACTTTATATAGAGACTGGTCCTCACTGTTCTAATGCAATATGAGCTTTATATAGAGACTGGTTCTCACTGTTCTACTGCAATATGAACTTTATATAGAGACTGGTCCTCACTGTTCTACTGCAATATGAACTTTATATAGAGACTGGTCCTCACTGTTCTACTGCAATATGAACTTTATAAAGAGACTGGTCCTCACTGTTCTACTGCAATATGAACTTTATATAGAGACTGGTCCTCACTGTTCTACTGCAATATGAACTTTATATAGAGACTGGTCCTCACTGTTCTACTGCAATATGAACTTTATATAGAGACTGGTCCTCACTGTTCTACTGCAATATGAACTTTATAAAGAGACTGGTCCTCACTGTTCTACTGCAATATGAACTTTATATAGAGACTGGTCCTCACTGTTCTACTGCAATATGAACTTTATAAAGAGACTGGTCCTCACTGTTCTACTGCAATATGAACTTTATATAGAGACTGGTCCTCACTGTTCTACTGCAATATGAACTTTATATAGAGACTGGTCCTCACTGTTCTACTGCAATATGAACTTTATATAGAGACTGGTCCTCCCTGCTCTACTGCAATATGAACTTGATATAGAGACTGGTCCTCACTGTTCTACTGCAATATGAACTTTATAAAGAGACTGGTCCTCACTGTTCTACTGCAATTAGAACTTTATATAGAGACTGGTCCCTACTGTTCTACTGAAATATGAACTTTATAAAGAGACTGGTCCTCACTGTTCTACTGCAATATGAGCTTTATATAGAGACTGGTCCCTACTGTTCTACTTCAATATGAACTTTACACAGAGACTTGTCCTCACTGTTTTACTGCAATATGTGCTTTATATAGAGACTGGTCCTCACTGTTCTACTGCAATATGAACTTTATATAGAGACTGGTCCTCAATGTTCTACTGCAATATGAACTTTATATAGAGACTGGTCCTCACTGTTCTACTGCAATATGAACTTTATATAGAGACTGGTCCTCACTATTCTACTGCAATATGAACTTTATATAGAGACTGGTTCTCACTGTTCTACTGCAATATGAACTTTATATAGAGACTGATCCTTACTGTTCTACTGCAATATGAACTTTATATAGAGACTTGTCCTCACTGTTTTACTGCAATATGAGCTTTATATAGAGACTGGTCCCTACTGTTCTACTGCAATATGGACTTTATATAGAGACTGGTCCTCACTTTTCTACTGCAATATGAACTTTATATAGAGACTGGTCCTCACTGTTCTACTGCAATATGAACTTTATATAGAGACTGGTCCTCACTGTTCTACTGCAATATGAACTTTATATAGAGACTGGTCCTCACTGTTCTACACTACATACACAGGCACACAGATGTAGCAGTCATCAGTCCTGTGCAGAGATTGAAGCCGGTTGTATGTCTAATTCACTCTACCCTGACTCTGGTTTCTAGGGTGGGTCACACATGGACTGCATCCCAAATAGCACCATATTGGGTCCTGGTCAAAAGTAGTGTGCTATATAGGGAATAGGGTGCTATTTGGGACACACATGCTCTCATACCGTACTTCATAGAAGTGCACTAAAAATAAAAGATTTGTTCATCAGAGGGGAGCCCTGGGTTTCCTTGGGAAGTGAAGCCTGTGCCAGAAAAGCCCTGTCTGAACTAGATACTGCAAGGAGCTGCAAGGAGCCTGGCCTGAACCTTATCACAGCCATGCATACTGCTAGGAGCCTGGCCTGAAGCTTATCACAGCCATGTAAACTGCTAGAAACCTGACCTGAACCTTATCACAGCCATGTATACTGCTAGGAGCCTGGCCTGAAGCTTATCAAAGCCATGTATACTGCTAGGAGCCTGGCCTGAAGCTTATCAAAGCCATGTATACTGCTAGGAGCCTGGCCTGAAGCTTATCAAAGCCATGTATACTGCTAGGAGCCTGGCCTGAAGCTTATCAAAGCCATGTATACTGCTAGGAGCCTGGCCTGAAGCTTATCACAGCTATGTATACTGCTAGGAGCCTGGCCTGAAGCTTATCACAGCCATACAGTGCCTTGCAAAAGTATTCATCCCCCTTGGCGTTTTAACTATTTTGTTGCATTACAACCTGTAATTTAAATAGATTTTTATTTGGATATCATGTAATGGACATACACAAAAAAGTACAAATTGGTGAAGTGAAATGAATTTTAAAAAACTTGTTTCATAAAATTCTAGAAAATACAAAACGGAAAAGTGGTGCGTGCATATGTATTCACCCCCTTTGCTAAGATGCCTCAAAATAAGATCTGGTGCAACTAATTACCTTCAGAAGTCATATAATTAGTTAAATAAAGCCCACCTGTGTGAAATCTCAGTATACAGTTGAAGTCAGAAGTTTACATACACCTTATCCAAACACATTTAAACTCAGTTTTTCACAGTTACTGACATTTAATCCAAGTATAAATTCCCTGTCTTAGGTCAGTTAGGATCACCACTTTATTTTAAGAATGTGAAATGTCAGAACAATAGTAGAGAGAATGATTTATTTCAGCTTTTCTTTCTTTCATCACATTCCCAGTGGGTGAGAAGTTTACATACACTCAATTCGTATTTGGTAGCATTGCCTTTAAATTGTTTAACTTGGGTCAAACGTTCCGGGTAGCCTTCCACAAGCTTCCCACAATAAGTTGGGTGAATTTTGGCCCATTCCTCCTGACAGAGCTGGTGTAACTGAGTCAGGTTTGTAGGCCTCCTTGCTCGCACACGCTTTTTCAGTTCTGCCCACAAATTTTCTATAGGATTGAGGTGAGGGCTTTGTGATGGCCACTCCAATACCTTGACTTTGTTGTCCCTTTGTTGCACCCCCACAGCATGATGCTGCCACCCCCGTGCTTCACGGTTGGGATGGTGTTCTTCGGCTTGCAAGCCTCTCCCTTTTTCCTCCAAACATAATGATGGTCATTATGGCCAAACAGTTCTATTTTTGTTTCATCAGACCAGCGGACATTTCTCCAAAAAGTACGATCTTTGTCCCCATGTGCAGTTGCAAACCGTAGTCTGGCTTTTCTATGGCGGTGTCACGATCGTCGTAACATTGTGGAAGAGAGGAGGAACAAGGCGCAGCATGATAACAATACATCCTCTTTTATTTGAAGACGAAAACGAAACGAAAACTGACAAACTAAACAAAACAACAAACAACCGTGCAACTAACGTAAAGACATAGACAATCACCCACGAACTACCTAATGAATATGGCTGCCTAAATATGGTTCCCGATCAGAGACAACGATAGACAGCTGTCTCTAATTGAGAACCAATCTAGGAAACCATAGACATGCATACACCTAGACTAGACACTTAAGCCAACTAAACCACAGCACCCATAAACATACAAAAAACCCTAGACAATACAAAACACATACATCCCCCATGTCACACCCTGACCTAACTAAAATAATAAAGAAAACAAAGATAACTAAGGCCAGGGCGTGACAGTACCCCCCCCCCCCTCCACAAATTTGCGGACTCCGGCCGCAAAACCTGACACAGAAGGGGAGGGTCCAGGTGGGCCTTCTCACGGCGGCGGCTTGGGTGCGGGACATGGACCCCACCATAGTCAATCCCCGCTTTCGTGGCCTCCTCTTAACGGCGACCCTCCAAATTAACCCCACTGGACTGATGGGCGCCTCTGGATGGAGGGGCAGCTGCGGACTGAGGGGCAGCTCCGGACTGAGGGGCAGCTCCGGACTGAGGGGCAGCTCCGGACTGAGGGGCAGCTTAGGGAGCTCCTGACTGGCGGACGGCTCAGGCAGCTCCTGACTGGCGGGCGGCTCTGGCAGCTCCTGACTGGCGGGCGGCTCTGGCAGCTCCTGACTGGCGGGCGGCTCTGGCAGCTCCTGACTGGCGGGCGGCTCTGGCAGCTCCTGACTGGCGGGCGGCTCTGGCAGCTCCTGACTGGCGGGCGGGTCTGGCAGCTCCTGACTGGCGGGCGGCTCTAGCGGCTCCTGACTGACGGCTCTAGTGGCTCCTGACTGACGGACGGCTCTAGCGGCTCCTGATTGACGGACGGCTCTGAAGGCTCAATACAGACGGGCGGCTTTGAAGGCTAAGGACAGACGGGTGGCTTTGAAGGCTCAGGACAGACGGGCAGCTCAGATGGCGCTGGGCAGACGGGCAGCTCAGACGGCGCTGGGCAGACGGGCAGCTCAGACGGCGCTGGGCAGACGGGCAGCGCAGGCGGCAGCTCAGACGGCGCTGGGCAGACGGGCAGCGCAGGCGGCAGCTCAGACGGCGCTGGGCAGACGGGCAGCGCAGGCTGCGCTGGGCAGACGACAGTAAGCCTGGTGCGTGGTGCCGGAACAGGTTGTACCGGGCTAAAGACACGCACCTCAAGGCTAGTGCTCGGAGCAGCAACAGGACGTACAGGACTCTGAAGATGCACAGGAGGCTTGGTGCGTGGTGCCGGAACTGGTGGTACCGGGCTGGAGACACGCACCAGAGGGCGAGTGCGTGGAGGAGGAACAGGGCTCTGGAGATGCACTGGAAGCCTGGTGCATGGTGTTGGCACTGGTGGTAATGGGCTGGGGCGAGGAGGTGGCACCGGATAGACCGGACCGTGAAGGCGTACTGGAGCTTTTGAGCACCGAGCCTGCCCAACCTTACCTGGTTGAATGCTCCCCGTAGCCAGGCCAGTACGACGAGGTGGAATAGCCCGCACTGGGCTGTGATGGCGAACCGGGGACACCAAGCGTAAGGCTGGTGCCATGTACGCCGGCCCGAGGAGACGCACTGGAGACCAGTTGCGTTGAGCCGGCTTCATGGCACCTGCCTCGATGCCCACTCTAGCCCGGCCGATATGAGGAGCTGGGATGTACCGCACCGGGCTATGTATACGTACAGGAGACACGATGCGCTCTTCCGCATAACATGGTGTCTGCCCGTACTCCCGCTCTCCATGGTAAGCACGAGGAGTTGGCGCAGGTTTCCTACCTGACTTTGCCACACTCCCCGAGAGCCTCCCCCAATAAACTTTTGTGGCTGCTTCTCTGGCTTCCAGCCGCGCTTCCGTGCTGCCTCCTCATACCACCGCCTCTCGGCTTTAGCTGCCTCCAGCTCTTCACGAGGGCGGCGATATTCTCCAGGTTGTGCCCAGGGTCCTCCACCGTCCAGACAGAATTTCCTCCCAATTCCAATAGTCCTGCGATCGCTGCTGCTGCCTTGTATCACGCTGCTTGGTCCGGGTTTGGTGGGTGATTCTGTCACGATCGTCGTAACATTGTGGAAGAGAGGAGGACCAAGGTGCAGCGTGATAACAATACATCCTCTTTTATTTGAAGACAAAAATGAAACGAACACTGACAAACTAAACAAAACAACAAACGACCGTGAAGCTATAAAACGAAAGTGCAGACACAAGCAACTAACATAAAGACATAGACAATCACCCACGAACTACCTAATGAATATGGCTGCCTAAATATGGTTCCCAATCAGAGACAACAATAGACAGCTGTCTCTAATTGAGAACCAATAGGCAACCATAGACATACATCTAGGCAACCATAGACATACATACACCTAGACTAGACCCTTAAACCAACTAAACCACAGCACCCATAAACATACAAAAAACCCTAGACAATACAAAACACATACATCCCCCATGTCACACCCTGACCTAACTAAAATAATAAAGAAAACAAAGATAACTACGGCCAGGGCGGGACAGGCGGTTTTGGAGCAGTGGCTTTTTCCTTGCTGAGCAGCCTTTCAAGTTATGTCGATATAGGACTCGTTTTACTGTGGATATAGATACTTTTTACCTGTTTCCTCCAACATCTTCACAAGGTCATTTGCTGTTGTTCTGAGATTGAGTTTTACTTTTCGCATCAAAGTATGTTCATCTCTAAGAGACAGAACGCGTCTCCTTCCTGAGCGGTATGAAGGCTGCGGGGTCCCATGGTGTTTATACTTGTGTACTATTGTTTGTACAGATGACCCTGGGACCTTCAGGCGTTTGGAAATTGCTCCCAAGGATGAACCAGACTTGTGGAGGTCTACAATTTGTTTTCTGAGGTCTTGGCTGATTTCTTTTGATTTTCCCATGATGTCAAGCAAAGAGGCACTGCGTTTGAAGGTAGGCCTTGAAATGCATCCACATGTACACCTCCAATTGACTCAAATTATGTCAATTAGCCTATCAGAAGCTTCTAAAGCCATGACATAATTTTCTGGAATTTTCCAAGCTGTTTAAAGGCACAGTCAACTTAGTGTATGTAAACTTCTGACCCACTGGAATTGTGGTACAGTGAATTATAAGTGAAATCATCTGTCTGTAAATAATTGTTGGAAAAATGACTTGGGTCATGCACAAGTCCCAACCGACTTGCCAAAACTATAGTTTGTTAACAAGACATTTGTGGAGTGATTGAAAAACTAGTTTTAATGACTCCAACCTAAGTGTATGTAAACTGTATATACACACCTCTTCTGAAAGACCCCAGAGTCTGCAACACCACTAAGCAAGGGGTACCACCAAGTAAGCTGCACCATGAAGACCAAGAAGCTCTACAAACAGGGTTGGGTTATAAAAAAACATCCAAAACTTAGAACATCCCACAGAGCACCATTAAATCCATTATTAAAACATTGAAAGAATATGGCACCACAACAAACCTGCCAAGAGAGGGCCGCCCACCAAAACTGACAGACCAGGCAAGGAGGGCATTAATCAGAAGAGGCCACAAAGAGACCAAAGCTAACCCTGAAGGAGCTGCAAAGCTCCACAGCGGAGATTGGAGAATCTGTCCATAGGACCACTTTAAGCCATACACTCCACATAGCTGGGCTTTACGGAGGAGTGGCCAGAAAAAAAGCCATTGCTTAAAGAAAAAAATAAGCAAACACGTTTGGTGTTCGCCAAAAGGCATGTGGGAGACTCCCCAAACATATGGAAGAAGGTACTCTGGCCAGATGAGACTAAAATGTAGCTTTTTGGCCATCAAGGAAAATGGTATGTCTGGCGCAAACCCAACACCTCTCATCACCCGAGAACACCATCCCCACAGTGAAGCATGGTGGTGGCAGCATCATGCTGTGGGGATGTTTTTCATCGGCAGGGACTGGGAAACTGGTCAGAATTAAAGGAATGGATGGCACTAAATACAGGGACATTCTTGAGGGAAACCTGTTTCAGTCTTCCAGAGATTTGGATGGAGGTTCACCTTCCAGCAGGACAATGACCCTAAGCATACTGCTAAAGCAACACTTGAGTGGTTTAAGGGGAAACATTTAATTGTCTTCGAATGGCCTAGTCAAAGCCCAGACCTCAATCCAATTGAGAATCTGTGGTATGACTTAAAGATTGCTGTACACCAGCGGAACCCATCCAACTTGAAGGAGCTGGAGCAGTTTTGCCTTGAAGAATGGGCAAAAATCCCAGTGGCTGTATGTGCCAAGCTTATAGAGGCATACCATACCCCAAGAGATCTGCAGCTGCAATTTCAGCAAAAGGTGGCTCAACAAAGTATTGACTTTGGGGGGGTGAATAGTTACGCACGCTCAGGTACTCTGTTTTTTTGTTTTACTTCTTGTTTGTTTCACAATAAAAATTATTTGGCATCTTCAAAGTGTTAAGCATGTTGTGTAAATCAAATGATACACCCCCCCCCAAAAAAACTATTTTAATTCCAGGTTGTAAGGCAACAAAAAAGTAAAAATGCCTAAGGGGGTGAATACTTTCGCAAGCCACTGTACTTAAGAATATCCAAAAGAAGAAGAGACATGCTTGGGCCAAGAAACACGAGCAATGGACATTAGGCCGGTGGAAATCTGTCCCTTGGTCTGATGAGTCCAAATTTGAGATTTGTGTGTCTTTGTGAGACGCAGAGTAGGTGAACGGATGAACTCCGCATGTGTGGTTCCCACCGTGAAGCATGGAGGTGTGATGGTGCTTTGCTGTTGACACTGTCAATGAATTATGTATAATTCAAGTAGCCTATCAGAAGCTTCTAAAGCCATGACATCATTTTCTGGAATTCTCCAAGCTGTTTAAAGACTTAGTGTATGTAAACTTCTGACGCACTGGATACAGTGAATTATAAGTGAAATAATCTGTCTGTAAACAATTGTTGGAAAAATGACTTGTGTCATGCACAAGGTAGATGTCCTAACCGACTTGCAAAAACTATAGTTTGTTAACAAGAAATTTGTGGAGTGGTTGAAAAACGAGTTTTAATGACTCCAACCTAAGTGTATGTAAACTTCCGACTTCAACTGTACTGCTAGGAGCCTGGCCTGAACCTTATCACAGCCATATATACTGCTACGAGCCTGACCTGAACCTTATCACAGCCATATATACTGCTACGAGCCTGACCTGAACCTTATCACAGCCATATACACTGCTACGAGCCTGACCTGAACCTTATCGCAGCCATATACACTGCTACGAGCCTGACCTGAACCTTATCACAGCCATATATACTGCTACGAGCCTGACCTGAACCTTATCACAGCCATATATACTGCTACGAGCCTGACCTGAACCTTATCACAGCCATATACACTGCTACGAGCCTGACCTGAACCTTATCACAGCCATATATACTGCTAGGAGCCTGGCCTGAACCTTATCACAGCCATATATACTGCTACGAGCCTGACCTGAACCTTATCACAGCCATATATACTGCTACGAGCCTGACCTGAACCTTATCACAGCCATATACACTGCTAGGAGGTTGGTGGCACCTTAATCGGGGAGGACGGTGTCGTGGTAATGGCTGGAGCGGAATGGTATAGAATATATCAAACATATGGTTTCCATGTATTTAATGCCATTCCATTTGCGCCGTTCCAGCTATTATTATTAGCCTGAGCAGCCTCCACTGCATACTACTAAAAGCATGACCTGAAGCTTATCACAAGCAATGGGCCCGGTTAAGGAGTGGTCGATGGCCTCCCTGGGGAGCAATGGGCCTGGCTAAGAGAGTATTATAATAGTTACGAAAGCAGAGCTGGGCTCCTGCTCAGTATGGCCAGAGGATATGCTTGGTCATCACAGACTCACTCACACACTGGGATTAGCAAAGGCCACTGACCAGCAGAACAAGGTCTCCAATGAAATAACATGACTTGGAATTACTAAGCACTTCTGATGTACAAGAGTTATCAACAGCATGGAGATTGTAACCTCAAGGGTCAAATTAACAATTTAGTCATTTTAGCAGACAATGTTATCAAGAGCGACTTACAGTAGTGAGTGCATATATTTTCATACTTTTTTGTCATGGTCCCCCTTAGGAATCAAACACACAACCCTGGTGTCGCAAGCACCATGCACTACCAACTGAGCCACAATGGACTTTTCCTGGTTAAATAGAATTCAACAAAAATAAAATAGGAATATTCCAGCAGCACATCACAGAATTGGGTAGAATTTTGTACAAATATACACTACCATTCAAAAGTTTGGGGTCACTTAGAAATGTCCGTGCTTTTGAAAGAAAAGCCAATTTTTTGTCCATTAAAATAACATCAAATTGATCAGAAATACAGTGTAGATGTTGTAAATTACTATTGTAGCTGGAAACGGCAGATTTTTTATGGAATATCTACATAGGCGTATAGAGGCCCATTATTAGCAACCATCACTCCTGTGTTCCAATGGCACGTTGTGTTAGCTATTCCAAGTTTATCATTTTAAAAAGCCTAATTGATCATTAGAAAACACTTTTGCAATTATATTAACACAGCTGAAAACTGTTGTTCTGAATAAAGAAGCAATAAAACTGGCCTTCTTTAGAAGCTAAGTTTAGCTAAGTATCTGGAGCATCAGCATTTGTGGGTTCGATTACAGGCTCAAAAGGGCCAGAAACAAAGCACTTTCTTCTGAAACTCATCAGTCTATTCTTGTTCTAGGAAATTAAGGCTTTTCCATGCGAGAAATTGCCATGAAACTGAAGATCTCGTACAACGCTGTGTACTAATCCCTTCACAGAACAGCGCAAACTGGCTCTAACCAGAATAGAAAGAGGAGTGGGAGGCCCCGGTGCACAACTGAGCAAGAGGACAAGTACATTAGAGTGTCTAGTTTGAGAAACAGACGCCTCACAAGTCCTCAACTGACAGCTTCATTAAAAAGTACCCGTAAAACACCAGTCTCAACGTCAACAGCAAAAAGGAGACTCCGGGATGATGACCTTCTAGGCAGAGTTGCAAAGAAAAAGCCATATCTCAGACTGGCCAATAAGAAGAAAAGATTAAGATGGGCAAAAGAACACAGGCAATGGCCAGAGGAACTCTGCCTAGAAGGCCAGCATCCCGGAGTCGCCTCTTCACTGTTGATGTTGAGACAATTTATTTATATATACTGTATATGAGAGAGAGAATATAAAAATATGTGCGGGCTGTTGTTTTGAGAGATCTGTCAAGACTCACATGGTTTTCTTTGCAGTAGTATGACAACGTGGGAAATCGACCTCGGCTTCGGAATTTGGAACTCCCAACAATGACTGGGTGGGTGGCTGATTTTGGCACATACAGCTCAGCAGGATAAGTGTCACTCACCTGTTGGAAAATTACCCCGCAAAAAATCACCATTCATGCAGTGATACGGTTTGTACATAGTCAAAATACTATCTAGGTAAGAGATGGGCAACTTTGATGGGGATGGGGGCCACAAAACATCTGAACTCATCATGAGGGGCAAACAGAGCCGTCCCTAACCTTTTGGATGCCCTAAGCAAAATTTTGTTGGACAATAATTGGATGACTTAACACACAAAAAACAGCGACCCGTTTTGGCTCGTAAGCACCACTTTGAAAACTACTGGCTGAAATTATACAAAAGTTTGAGAGTGCATCTTTAATATGATATCTGAGTGAGAGTGACTTACAAAATCGATGTGGACTACCCGGTCCGTAATTCGACCATGATTACTACAAGTTTCGATAGCTGGCTAAACTAACTTATCAATCTAACAAATGCTAACTGACCTGAGCTAATTGAGTGACTGTCAGTGACTGACATAAGAAGATAAAAATTGCTGATGCACAACCAAATTTACAAATTTCACCTTGTGTATTCTACTATTCTAACTCTCAACAGTAAGTTGAGACACCAAAGAGTTCCTAAAAAAATGGCCAATTGGTCTCCTTGTAGGGTAATATGTGCATCTTGCGTACAGACCTTGTAGTCGCGGTTAACTGGGGATAGATTCCAGAGGTGGTTGGGAACGCCCATTCTACTGTACTCAGCCTTGAGGCTGAGAAAGTCCCAGGCCTGTCCTCTCACCTCCTTGTCACTGTTAGCATGAAAGGAAAAGCAGTACAGCTCCTCATATCGCGCTGCAAGACAAAACACAACAGGAATAACAACACTGACATAGCAAGGTTCTTACAGGTAGAGAGGGGGGTATGATCAGCAGTTGATTGATTGGAAAAGATCATGTAGCACTCACTTTTACATAATGTCATGTAATACAACACAACAAGATCTTTTTATGGAACAAAACAAGATATCGTTATGGAACAAAACAAGATATCGTTATGGAACAAAACAAGATATCGTTATGGAACAAAACAAGATATTGTTATGGAACAAAACAAGATAGCGTTATGGTAATGTCCATGTCAGCGTGCACCTGGTCGGGAGAGGCGCAGCAGGGAGACGTGCACGTCATGGCAGTCCCTTTCCTGGGGGATGATAAACCGGAGGGCCTGGTAGTTCTTACAGTGGACGAGCAGAGGACTTCCTGTGGTGGTTGTAGCTTGTTTCTCCACACTGCACACTAAACTGTGCAGAACCTAGAGGGGTGAAGACAGCAGAGAACACAAGGCTCAGTAACCCCTTTCATATTTTCAAGGCACAATATAGCCCAATACTGGAATTATAGTCCAAAGACCTTAGATGTTCTGTTTAAAGGGCAAAGTGGCTCTGGAAGCCAAAACAGCCAAATACTCCTTCTAATCGTGAATCGATTCTCAATTGTGGTATGGTTCTAGAAACAAAAAGCCCTCTACTTTCATATCACATCAAGATAATTGCACAAATGCAAAATATACACTCACTGTACACTGTTTGAACCAATTTTTTCTCAGTTGCAGCCGACAGTATTTTTCAGTGACAACACATTTATGGTGTACATCTTCCGTTTACACACAGGTGTTCGAAGACACAGATAGCTACTTAGCGCAGATAGTCCACTCTGTCTTCTGTCTGTTTTCTGTAAACAAGCTCTGTAAGGGACAGATCACAATTTACTGGAGGGGAGGGGTGGTCCAAAATAGGGATGGGTTGTCAAACTTTTTTTTAGCTTTGGGGAGGGTTGTGTGTTTTTTTATTGGGCACAGGGGAGGGTAGTGTGTTTTTATTGGTCAAATGGGAGGGTAGGATGGTTTTTATTGGTCACAGGGGAGGGTAGTGTGTTTTTTATTGGTCACAGGGGAGGGTAGTGTGGTTTTTATTGGTCACAGGGGAGGGTAGTGTGGTTTTTATTGGTCACAGGGGAGGGTAGTGTGGTTTTTATTGGTCAAATGGGAGGGTAGTATGGTTTTTATTGGTCACAGGGGAGGGTAGTATGGTTTTTATTGGTCACAGGGGAGGGTAGTATGGTTTTAATTGGTCAAATGGGAGGGTAGTATGGTTTTTATTGGTCACATGGGAGGGTAGTATGGTTTTTATTGGTCACAGGGGAGGGTAGTATGGTTTTTATTGGTCACAGGGGAGGGTAGTATGGTTTTTATTGGTCACAGGGGAGGGTAGTATGGTTTTTATTGGTCACAGGGGAGGGTAGTATGGTTTTTATTGGTCACAGGGGAGGGTAGTGTGGTTTTTATTGGTCATAGAGGAGGGTAGTATGGTTTTTATTGGTCAAAGGGGAGGGTAGTATGGTTTTTATTGGTCACATGGGAGGGTAGTATGGTTTTTATTGGTCACAGGGGAGGGTAGTATGGTTTTTATTGGTCAAATGGGAGGGTAGTATGGTTTTTATTGGTCACATGGGAGGGTAGTATGGTTTTTATTGGTCACAGGGGAGGGTAGTATGGTTTTTATTGGTCACAGAGGAGGGTAGTATGGTTTTTATTGGTCATAGAGGAGGGTAGTATGGTTTTTATTGGTCACAGGGGAGGGTAGTGTGGTTTTTATTGGTCAAATGGGAGGGTAGTATGGTTTTTATTGGTCACAGGGGAGGGTAGTATGGTTTTTATTGGTCACAGGGGAGGGTAGTATGGTTTTTATTGGTCACAGGGGAGGGTAGTATGGTTTTTATTGGTCACATGGGAGGGTAGTGTGGTTTTTATTGGTCAAATGGGAGGGTAGTATGGTTTTTATTGGTCAAATGGGAGGGTAAGATGGTTTTTATTGCTCACAGGGAAGGGTAGTATGGTTTTTATTGGTCAAATGGGAGGGTAGGATGGTTTTTATTGGTCACAGGGGAGGGTAGTGTGGTTTTTATTGGTCACATGGGAGGGTAGTGTGGTTTTTATTGGTCACAGGGGAGGGTAGTATGGTTTTTATTGGTCACAGGGGAGGGTAGTGTGGTTTTTATTGGTCAAATGGGAGAGTAGGATGGTTTTTATTGGTCACATGGGAGGGTAGTGTGGTTTTTACTGGTCACATGGGAGGGTAGGATGGTTTTTATTGGTCAACTGGGAGGGTAGTATGGTTTTTATTGGTCACATGGGAGGGTAGTATGGTTTTTATTGGTCACATGGGAGGGGAGTGTGGTTTTTATTGGTCACATGGGAGGATTGTTTGGTTTTTATTGGTCACAGGGGAGGGTAGTATGGTTTTATTGGTCACAGGGGAGGGTAGTGTGGTTTTTATTGGTCAAAGGGGAGGGTAGTATGGTTTTTATTGGTCACATGGGAGGGTAGTATGGTTTTTATTGGTCACAGGGGAGGGTAGTGTGGTGTTTATTGGTCATAGGGGAGGGTAGTGTGGTTTTTATTGGTCAAAGGGGAGGGTAGTGTGGTTTTTATTGGTCATAGGGGAGGGTAGTGTGGTTTTTATTGGTCACAGGGGAGGGTAGTATGGTTAGGCTACAGATGCAACAAGTTATGATGAACTTCACAGGGTGGTGAAAGTGCACAGTCATGAGGTTGATGCTCCTTTCAATAAATATTGATGTTCTTATTCTGGTGACATGATGATTGATGCTTGGCTGCCATTTGACAAATAATATCACACTTGAGTCCATAATAACCTCATCATGTAGTAGGATATACCTGCACTGTATCTGCAACCTGTTGGCTAGACTGCACGTGCCAATACCAGAGTGGGTATACATACACAAAAAACATTGTGACAAAACCATCAGTACACCTAGAGTTGAAAATGTGATGGTAACCCATGGTAACCCATTTAACTTGTACTGTATTTTTTATTCTGTACATGGGAATGTAATGCAGCCTTCTGTGCAATTGTCTATTCAGGTAGGATGCAATTTTGAAACTTACATGTAATTATAATAATTTGTTTTAACATTATTATTATATATCATTGTTATTATTGTAGGCCTATTTATTCATCGAAACCAGTTCTTTAAATAGGCAAAACCCGTTTGTTTAATTTGCTGAGACATTTTCATTGGCTAAATTAAATTGGATCGGTCTTCTAAATTGTGTGCTCCGTACTTAGTTTAAGATAGATAATAAGTAGCTCTGATGTCAAATAAATAACATTAGCCTAGTTCTTTCATTTGTTGCATATGGTAGGCACTTGTTTTGTTTCATTCTGTTGTGCCATTTTCTTAGGCCAAATTAAATTCCAACTGTAATGCTGTGTTTGCTGCAATATAATAGCCTGCTCATATTTTTCCTTTAATTTACTTTTGATATTACCCTGATAAAGTTTAGAAACTTTTGTGAAGGTTTGGTGTGGTGTGGATATTATTAAGCTTTACCTACTGCAAGCATATGATATGAAGGCGGTGTGCACCAGCGCGTCAACTGATTCCGACAGTTAAACTTGAGGTGAGGAAGAATGTTTCAGGCATACCAGAGTTATTCCTATAATCTAACAATATGCTTATTTTTATACAAAATATTCGGATACGAATTAGCCTCCTTCTGTACATCTATATCTGTGTAGCAGACGCAGTAGCCATCTGACATAAAGAAATGCATGTCGTTTTCGTAGCATGCCACTGGCATCTTATTGCTCTCTCTATCTCTCTGGAGCTAGGCCTTCTCTTCCACACCGATCTTGACAAACCCTTTCTGTACGGACCTCGCTTTATGCACAGGAGCATTGTCATGCTGAAACAGGAAAGGACCTTCCCCAAAATGTTGCCAAAAAGTTGGAAGCACAGGATCGTATAGAATGTCATTGTACGCTGTAGCGTTAAAATGTACCTTCACTGGAACTAAGGGGCTTAGCTCGAACAATAAAAAACAGCCCCAGACCATTATTCCTCCTCCACCAAACTTTACAGTGGGCACTATGGTAGCGTTCTCCTGGCATCGGCCAAACAAAGATTTGTCCGTTGGGCTGCCAGATTGTGAAGAGTGATTAATCAATCCAGAGAATATGTTTCCACTGTTCCAGAGTCCAATGGCGGAGAACTTTACACCATTCCAGCCGAAGCTTGGCATTACAAATGGTGATCTTAGTCTTGTGTGCGGCTGCTCGGCCATGTAAACCCATTTCATGAAGCTCCCGACGAACAGTTATTGTGCTGACATTGCTTCCAGAGGAAGTTTGGAACTCGGTAGTGAGTATTACAACTGAGGATAGACGATTTTTACACGCTACGTGCTTCAGCCCTCGGCGGTCCCGTTCTGTGAGCTTGTGTGGCCTACCACTTTGCAGCTGAGCCATTGTTGCTCCTAGACATTTCCACTTCACAATAACAGCACTTACAGTTGATCGGGGCAGCTCTAGCAGGCAGAAATTGAACGAACTGACTTGTTGGAAAGGTGGCATCCTATGATGGTGCCACGTTGAAAGTCACTGAGCTCTTCAGTAAGAACATTCTACTGCCAATGTTTGTCTATTGGGATTGCATGGCTGTGTGCTCGATTTTATACACCTGCCAGCAACGAGTGTGGATGAAATAGCCGAATCCACTAATTTGAACGGATGTCCACATACTTTTGTACAAAGAGTGTATACTGAAAAAATATATGAAAGCAACATTCAATGACTTTACTGAGTTACAGTTCATATAAGGAAATAAGTCAAATTAAATAGACTCATTAGGCCCTAATGTATGGATTTCACATGACTGGGCAGGGGCGCAGCATTGGGTCCATTGGGGAGCCAGGCCCAGCTAGTCAGAATGAGTTTTTCCCCAAAAAAGGGCTATATTACAGACAGAAATACTCATCAGTTTCATCAGCTGTCCGGGTAGCTGGTCTCAGACGATCCCGCAGGTGAAGAAGCTGGATGTGGAGGTCCTGGGCTGGCGTGGTTACATGTCGTCTGCGGTTGTGAGGCCGCATATGGAATCATGTAGTAACCAAAATAGTGTCAAGTGTTATATTTTTTTTATTTTAGATTCTTCAAAGTAGCCACCCTTTGCCTTGATGACAGCTTTGCACACTCTTGGCATTCACTCAACTAGCTTCATGAGGAATGCTTTTCCAACCGTTTTGAAGGAGTTCCCATATATGCTGAGCACTTGTTGGCTGCTTTTCCTTCACTCTGCGGTCCAACTGATCCCAAACCATCTCAATTGGGTTGAGGTCGGGTGATAGTGGAGGCCAGGTCATCTGATGCAGCACTCCATCACTCTCCTTCCTGTTCAAATAGTCCTTACACAGCCTAGAGGTGTGTTTTGGGTCATTGTCCTGTTGAAAAATAAATGATAGTCCCACTAAGCGCAAACCAAATGGGATGGCGTATGCTGTGGTAGCCATGCTGGTTATGTGTGCTTTAAATTCTAAATTAATCACTGACAGTGTCACCAGCAAAGCACCCCCACACCATCACACCTCTTCCTCCATGCTTCACGGTGGGAACCACAGATGCGGGGATTGTCCGTTCACCTACTCTGCGTCTCACAAAAACACGGTGGTTGGAACCAAAAATCTCAAATTTGGACTCATCAGACCAAAGGAAAGATTTCCGCGGATCTAATGTCCATTGCTCATGTTTCTTGGCACAAGCAAGTCTCTTATTATTATTGGTGTCCTTGAGTAGTGGTTTCTTTGCACCAATTCGACCATGAAGGCCTGATTCAGGCAGTCTCCTCTAAACAGTTGATGTTGAGATGTGTCTATTACTTGAACTCTGTGAAGCATTTATTTGGGCTGCAATCTGAGGTGCAGTTAACTCTAATGAACGTATCCTCTGCAGCAGAGGTAATTCTGGGTCTTCCATTCCTGTGGCAGTCCTCATGAGAGCCAGTTTCATCATAGCGCTTGATGGATTTGTGACTGCACTTGAAGAAACTTTAAAAGTTCTTGACATTTTCCGAATTGACTGACCTTCATGACTTAATGTAATGATGGACTGTCGTTTCTCTTTGCTTATTTGAGCTGTTCTTGCCATAATATGGACTTGGTCTCTAACCAAATAGGGCTATATTCTGTATACCACCCCTACCTTGTCACAACACAACTGATTGGCTCAAATGCATTAAGAAAGAAAGAAATTCCACAGATTAACATTTAACAGTTAATTTAAATGCATTCTAGGTGGCTATCTCGTGAAGCTGGTTGAGAGAATGCCAAGAGTGTGCAAAGCTGTCATCAAGGCAAAGGGTGGCTACTTTGAAGAATCTCAAATATAAAATATATTTTAATTTGTTTAACACTTTTTTGGTTACTACATGATTCTATATGTGTTATTTCATAGTTTTGATGTCTTCACTATTATTCTACAATGTAGAAAATAGTAACAATAAAGAGAAACCCTGGAATGAGTAGGTGTGTCCAAACTTTTGACTGGTACTGTATATATTTTTTAACTGACAAATAAAATCAATCAATCAATCCAAACTATGCAGAGGCAATTTGGTGAATGGAAAGAGACATCTGTTACAAAACACCAAAAAGTTTAATGACATTCAGAGATTGTCAAACCAAGTCTTCCATACTGGGTAGACCTACATGGTAGGGGATGATATGTTTTTTGTTTGTCCAGATTAACAGTCTATTTATTGTGGTGTTGAAAACGCAAAACATGTCAATACGTTTTTTTTATTGGTTGTGTGGTGCATTGGCACAGAAATCTGTTGGTGGAAAATGTGTTGCATATATTTATTATAAATTACAAATATGGCATCAAAGTGTTGAAAATCAAATTTCTTCCTAGCTGATCATTGTCCGCAACCGGCTCTGATAGTGAAGTAATGAAACAGGTTGTCGGCGAACCCTTAACCTTCTGGCCCGTACATATCCCTGCGTAGCATCGACTGTGCCACAAAAAAGTAGATATCCAAAAAAGTAGATATCCACGTTTATAAATACAGGGTTGCTAAACTTATTGTTATTTGTGGTCGTAAAACATTATTTTGAGTTAATTATATGAGGGGGGAGGGTGTTCAATTTATTTTACAGTACAAGAGGTTACATTTTGGTTTTATGACGCCTTGAGTTGGACCAGCTACCTCTCCATGCATCCCCCCTCCCCCTCAGTAAAATCCCTCACATGGAAATATGGCGGTGTGGGAACCTTAAACTTAACCCTATTAATGTGTGTAGTTATTTAACCTTCCGTTTTTTTTTATTAATTATTTCTCACCGATATGAAAGACACTTCTTTATTTCCAAAACCGTACCACAAGCGATGCGTGTAAAGGTTTAGAGCAGGCGCCCGGCTCTTATCAAAACTCCCCCGGTCAGAAGCTACCCGGTCAGAAGCTACTATGCTCAATAGCAGCTGAAGGTAGTTAGCTTCTATGAATGGGGGTAGGCACATTAGTGCTGCCAATGTGATACTATTGTATTGCACAAACCAAAATGATGCAGGACCGGGACTTCCACATTTCATTACGTTTTGTTGCGGAAGGTTATATCAAATATCGTATCAGACTGGAGCTGCCTACCCATGTTTCTGTACGGATCTCAGTCTCATTCTCCACAAAGATGGTGTGAGTGGCTGTCAGGTACAAAGTGCCCACCGAGGCTCTTCTGGAGGAGATTTTGTCAATCAGTCTGACTTTCTCAACCTGGGACAGGACAGATGGAGTAAAAGAAACACACTATGGAGAAATGGAACATGCATAACATAGGCCTATCTCTTTAATATTTAATATATAATCATTTTAATAGGACTACAATCATTATTGTTTTGAACACTGTAAATAAATCAAGTATATGTGGTTTGCCGACATAGGCGACAACATTTGAGTATCTCATGATGAATAAAATATCAGATTACATGCCATATTAAATTGTTGTTACACACTGATAAAATGTTGGCCAGTAAACAGCATAGGTAACACTGTGGCGTGAACGGCAACTACAGCATACGTGGCCACATTTGACAGTCCCCTTTCCCTTATTATAACAAATCATGTCGTTTATAGTGGTTCCAGTCTTACTGATATTTAATGTAAAACAATATGTATTTATAACAGTTACTATGGGTTAGGAGGCAAATACAAAGTGTAAATCTGAAACATCGAGGCCGGGTGTAATAAATTGACAATTCCATTAGTCATTAGTGCGGAATACGGTTTACCTTAGGCAGTCGGATGTGCTCCATCACTGTGGAACATAACAGCCAAGATGACTACAACTGAACAGGCAACAATATTACACTACACTAAATTGGCGGATTAGTATTCTTTTCTGTCGCATTTTACGCATTAAATACTCAGTTATACTCAGCCATGGTCTTCCTCCTCCAGCGGTGCAGCCTATGAATATTGCTCTGCATGGTCCTAAAGCCCATCATTTCATATAGCGCAACAAAAAGTTTCAATTAATAAAAATAAGGCTATAATCATAATCGACTTGGAATAAATTGTAGGCTATTGTAATGTTAATGTGAACCTGTTGTTAGGTATGCCCAGGGTTAAAGGGTGAATCTGCAGTTGCTACATTCATTTTTGGACATAAATTAATTATTTGTACCCATTGATTCTTGAATAATATAATTTAGAAATGCCTCATGAGCTTAGTTAAACTGTCATACCCCATCATAACCCACAATATAAGTTTATGTTACTCCAATGTTTGTAAACAAAGTACATGTAAACAAACACTATATACCATCAAAACATGGTTAAAACTATAATTGGTCTTTCACGGATGGTCAGTCCTTGCATCCATAGGTGTCTATACATTTGAGAGTGATTTCATTTCTCTAGCCCCATCCCTCAGCTTTTTACCACACCTGTGATGATTTGTTATTGTTCCAACTACTGATTGCCGCTTTAAATGGACGTTTCCATCAAAATGCCCATACATTTTTTGTTCACCTGACTGTTCACTGACTTTTACATACCTGTCTGTCGCTGGTAACTGAGCTCTCGCAACAATACATGATGCCCTGTGCCCTCCCCTCCTGGGCCCTGCATATGTAAATATTTAAAAAAGGCATTCTAAAAGTCCACGTTTTCTTCTTCGGTGGACGTCAGAGCAGCACGTGGTTGGGGGTGTGCTACATTCTCCAATAAGAGCTGCTGTCCCGATTGGACATTTCTGTCAAGGCTGGAATCGCTAAAAGTAAGTGTCTGGCAGCACACTAACATCTAACTTTTAACTAAACTAACATCTAACTTTAAACTAAACTATATAAATGGAAGGTACACTATTGCAAGTAATTTCAAAGCTATATGGAGAGTTTAAGAGTATTTTATCAGGGAGTGGCATCTTGAAGCTTTGGATAGTTTGGATAATTTATTGAATAATGAATTATGTGGTTCCACATCTCATGTGTATTTAAACTAGAGTACATTAATTTAGTAGGCTATATTTAATTACTCAGAATGTTTCTTAAAAATACACATTACACAGTTGTAGGCTAATAACTGCTATAACTGCCTTTATGCACGCTTGTATGGAAACAATTTGGCAGTGATGTACAGTTATCTATTCTAAAATGTGTAGCCTATGTACCATCATATGTTAAAGATCAATGCATTATAGCCTATGTTTACAGAACTGTTTGATAGTGTATGGACATGATACAGTACCTTGCAGTTTGCTGGCTTCATTGCACATTTTCTACATTTGTTTTATTTTCAAGCTTTGCTGCACTTATGCCAGTTGTGTGCTGTGCAGTTACATTGGCATAAATAAACACTTCACTCAGATTCGTGATGTTTCTTTAACTTTAAATAAGAGCACAAGTTCAGCAAAAATGTATCTTACTTTTTAGTGTTGCACCCCAACCCCCAAACCAGAGAGAGACAGTTGACACACCTTAGATTATATAAGTATAGGTCGACCATTTTGAAAATGATCAGTTCTGCATGTGTAGCCTACATGTGTACCCTATACAGTGTTGGGGAAGCTACTCTGAAAATATAGTTTACCAAGCTACCAATTACTTCACACTGGAAGAAGTTGAGCTAAACTAAAGCTACCATTAAGAAAAATATAGTTTAATTAACTAAAGTTACTCTGAAAAATCCAAACTACTTTGTGAAAAATTATCTTATAAAAATCTGAAATGTCATAGAATAGAAAAGGGTAGATCACTGGAGTCGGATGTTAAGAGAATGTGTAATTTGGCCTATTAAACACAAAAACTATGTTTCAAATGAGAATTAGGCCAGTCTGATGCTGAAAACTTAAGGAAATTGTTGCCTACTTCACCCATATTTTATTTTTTCAAAAGAAAGTAGTGTGTAGTTCCAGTAGTTAGTTACATCGCTAAATGGCAAAACAGTAATTAACTACTGAAAACACTACCAAGATTTGAATTTAGTTCAACTGCCACCAAGCTACAGCAAAAATGTAATTACATTACTAGTTGACCCACATGTAACTCACCACTCCACAACACTGGTCCTATAGCTGTACTCAATGGGATCTCATGTATGAGAATGTCCAGGCCAAGTTCAATTAATTTGTAGTGAGATTCAGTCAATCTGATAGTTGGCTACCACATCACATGGGCCTGGATGCCTGATAGCTGAAATTTAGCCATCCATTTTACACTTTGTATAATATGTTATAGGATATATTTATTAGTTACCATGGATAGAGAAAACTATTTTGCAGTGTTGGGGTCAATTCCATTTAAATTCCAGTCAACTCAAAAGTGAACCAAACTCCAATTCAAATTCAACATTTTCATAATTGAAAAGCATTGCAGAGAATTGGAATTGGAATGGAATTGACCCCAACCCTGCGCTTTTGATCTCCATTCATTTAAAGTTTTTCCCGAGAGTTGAAAAGTTTCGCCAAGATTTAATGACTGGATGTATCCTTATGCTGAGTTTTACTCCTGATGCAAGACCATCTGTTGCAGGACATCAAAGAGCTAGAGGATCAATAAAACAGTTCAGTTAAACTAAGCAGAAGTGATTGACTTACTGATGCTTGGCAGCCCTCCTACTGATATCTGGTCATGCATTCAGAAATCAAACAGCTCGGCCATACTCATACAAATAAACACCTTTCAACCACTAACACTGACTCTGGAAGTAAAACAGACAACATACAACGTACCTATCTATGTTATTCTTTGATAGTATCTAAATTATTATTTGATATATCTGTTATTCTTTGATACTATCTAAATTATTCTTTGATTCATCTATGTTATTCTTTGATACTATCTATGTTATTCTTTGACACTGTCTATGTTATTCTTTGACACTATCTATGTTATTCTTTGATACTATCTATGTTATTCTTTGACAATATCTACCTTATTCTTTGACACTATCTATGTTGTTCATTCTCTGATACCTGTGGTATAGCCTACATTTTAGACGAATTCATTACAGTAGCTAGGTTTCCATCCAATTGGCGACAGATTTTCATGTGAATAATTTAAAATATGCACAAAAACAATATGTGAATTTTCTCACCAGAAATGTTTCCATCAAATTGACTTGTTGCTGATAAAAGTGTGTGCGTGATGACGTAGTGCACATAACAATACCTTTTGTGATTAAATTCCCTTGTACCGAATAAAAAATACAAGTTAAAAGGGTTTCCATCGCTTTTTCATAAAAAAATATATATATATATTGTGAGTGTGCCCACTGGTATTGGCACGTACACTCTAGCCAACAGCTCGCAGATACAGTGCGATTATGGCCTACATGATGAAACTATCCTGGATAAAAGTGCAAGTGTAACGGATGTGAAATGGCTAGCTAACTACTTAAGTAGGGTTTCCCCTTGCTCTGCAAGGGCCGTGGCCTTTGTGGAGCGATGGGTAACGACCGTGCTTCGTGGGCGACCGTTGTTGATGTGTGCAGAGGGTCCCAGGTTCGCGCCCGTGTCAGGGCGAGGGACGCCATAAAGTTATACTGTTACATTGGTGCCGTGACCCGGATCACTGGTTGCTGCGGAAAAGGAGGAGGTTGAAAGGGGGGTGAGTGTAACGGATGTGAAATGGCTAGCTAGTTAGCGAGTACGCGCTAGTAGCATTTCAATCAGTTACGTCACTTGCTCTGAGACTTAAGTAGGGTTTCCCCTTGCTCTGCAAGGGCCGCGGCCTTTGTGGAGCGATGGGTAACGACCGTGCTTCGTGGGTGACCGTTGTTGATGTGTGCAGAGGGTCCCAGGTTCGCGCCCGTGTCGGGGCGAGGGGACGCCGTAAAATTATACTGTTACACAAGATCATAATTGATTTAATCTGTAGCCTAATAAACTGCTCACTTTCCCGACAGAGTCGTAGTGGGAGGACCACACATGTCTTCTCGTGACTCTTACTTCGATATGATTGTTATTGTATCAATATTTCTCGCATAATTACTTTTACTGACACAAAAAGAGCCCACCTTGTCTAACAGAATTAGTTTTGTCGACATTTGGAAAGTTTACCAAAAAAATGTCTATTTCCATCAGGCCTGTCATTACATGTTTTATCCTAAATGTACTTTACTCACTTAAAACAGTTGGATGGAAACCTGGGCCCATATTCACAAAACATTCTTAAGACATTTCTTCTTAATCTTAACTACCATTTTTTCCTTAACTATTGACTTATGACGAAAGTTAAGCAAAGTTGACATTCCTCAAAAAGGTTATTGGAAATGTTCTTGCGCTATTTCTTATTACTTTCTCCTTAAGCATAGAGTTAAGGAAAAAAATGATTCTAGAAAATAAAGTTATTAGATTTGTACTTAATTCCGTGATAGCTAAACCCTTATTTTAAACTCTGGGCAGTGAGAGAATAAGCTCATAAGAGCAATTGAACATGTTTAATTCACACAAACTTAATCTGAAAGTTTCAGTATTGATTATTGTAAACCCAGAACATGTTTTAGAACAGTAATCTCAGTAAGAAATGTGCTAACATGATTTCCATTTCTAGCGAGATAGCTAGTTAAATTGGTTGCCTAGCAACAAACAACTTAATAAGATTCACAAGAAGATATTTGAGAAGTTCATAAGAAAATCATGAAATCTTAAGATGTTGAGGAATTGCACTTACGCACTATCTTATGAACTTCTAATTTTTTTCTCAAGAAGCTTCTTAAGTTTTTGCATCAGAAGAATCTGGGCCCTGGTTAGTCACTGATATTTTTAAACTTTTGTATTGTGTGTATTGTTATTGTATTGCTAGATATTACTTACTGTTGGAGCTAGAAGCATAATCATTTCGCTGCATCTGCTGTAACATCAGCAAATCTGTGTAATAATAAATGAACTTTGATTTGGTTTGATTTAGGAGTACAGAAATCAGTGGTTGATATGTCAAACATTTAGATTCCATTTGTCACGTTCCTGACCTGTTTTCTGTTGTTTTTGTATGTGTTTAGTTGGTCAGGGCGTGAGTTGGGGTGGGTAGTCTATGTTATGTGTTTCTATGTTGGGTTAATGTGTTGCCTGATATGGTTCTCAATTAGAGGCAGGTGTTTGACGTTTCCTCTGATTGAGAACCATATTAAGGTAGGCTGTTCTCACTGTTTGTTTGTGGGTGATTGTTCCTGTGTCTGTGTATACCACACGGGACTGTTTCGTTTGTTCATTCGTTTTAGGTAGTCTGTTCCTGTTTCATGCGTTCTTCGTCTATATGTAAGTTCTTATGTTCAGGTCAGTCTACGTCGTTTGTTATTTTGTAATCAATTCAAGTGTACTTCGTGTTTCGTCTTTCATTTAATAAATTCATTATGTCTGCATACCTCGCTGCGTATTGGTCCTCAGATCCTTCTCGCCTCTCCTCGTCTGAGGAGGAGGACGACTTAGACGAACGTTACACCATTGTTTGGTTTGCATGGTGGAGTTTTGTGTTGGTTCACTTTCATACGCCTAATGGTATTAGAAATGAGAGTTATGCAGTATTTACTTTATTTTATTGTGTTGGGACGTGACTTTCATTAATTTGATGACTGTTATTTATTCAATCCACTAACAATGTTTAATTGCTACTCAATTAAATGAATCATGTAACAATTAACTCATTTGGAATTTGGGGCAGCACGGAATAAGTTGTTTATAGAGTTACCTTCTCCCGAATTAAACTCTAAAGATACAGTTGAAGTTGGAAGTTTACATACACTTAGGTTGGAGTCATTAAAACTCGTTTTTCAACCACTCCACAAATTTCTTGTTAACAAACTATAGTTTTGGAAAGTCGGTTAGGACATCTACTTTGTGCATGACACAAGTAATTTTTCCAACAATTGTTTACAGACAGATTATTTCACTTAGAGTGAATTATATCACAATTCCAGTGGGTCAGAAGTTTACATACACTAAATTGACTGTGCCTTTAAACAGCTTGGAAAATTCCAGAAAATTATGTCATGGCTTTAGAAGCTTCTGATAGGCTAATTGACATAATTTGAGTCAATTGAGGTGTACCTGTTGATGTATTTCAAGGCCTACCTTCAAACTCAGTGCCTCTTTGCTTGACATCATGGGAAAATCAAAATAAATTTGCCAAGAAGTCTGGTTCATCCTTGGGAGCAATTTACGAACACCTGAAGGTACCACGTTCATTTGTACAAACAATAGTATGCAAGTGTCAACACCATGGGACCATGCAGCCGTCACACCGCTCAGGAAGGAGATGCATTCTGTCTCTTAGAGATGAACATGCTTTGGTGTGAAAAGTGCAAATCAATCCCAGAACAACAGCAAAGGACTCTGTGAAGATGCTGGAGGAAGCAGGTACAAAAGTATCTATATCCACAGTAAAACGAGTCCTATATCGACATAACCTGAAAGGCCACTCAGCAAGGAAAAAGCCACTGCTCCAAAACCACCATAAAAAAAGCCAGACTACGGTTTGCAACTGCACATGGGGACAAAGATCGTACTTTTTGGAGAAATGTCCTCTGGTCTGATGAAATAAAAATATCACTGTTTGGCCATAATGACCAACGTTATGTTTGGAGGAAAAAGGGAGAGGCTTGCAAGCCGAAGAACACCATCCCAACCGTGAAGCACCGGTGTGGCAGCATCATGCTCTGGGGGTGTTTTGCTGCAGAAGGAACAGGTGCACTTCAAAAAATAGATGGCATCATGAGGGGGAAAATTATGTGGATATATTGAAGCAACATCTCCAGACATCACTCAGGAAGTTAAAGCTTGGTCGCAAATGGGTCTTCCAACTGGACAATGACGCCAAGCATACTTCCAAAGTTGTGGAAAAATGGCTTAAGGATAACAAAGTCAAGGTATTGGAGTGGCCATCACAAAGCCCTGACCTCAATCCTATAGAAAATTTGTAGGCAGAACTGAAAAAGCGTGTGTGAGCAAGGAGGCCTACAAAACTGACTCAGTTACACCAGCTCTGTCAGGAGGAATGGGCCAAAATTCACCCAACTTATTGTGGGAAGCTTGTGGAATGCTACCCAAAACGTTTGACCCAAATTAAACAATTTAAAGGCAATGCTACCAAATACTAATTGAGTGTATGTAAACTTCTGACCCACTGGGAATATGATGAAAGAAAGAAAAACTGAAATAAATAATTCTCTCAACTTTTCACATTCTTAAAATAAATTGGTGATCCTAATTGACCTAAAACAGGGAATTTATACTTTGATTAAATTTCAGGAATTGTGAAAAACTGAGTTTAAATGTATTTGGCTAAGGTGTATGTAAACGTCCGACTTCAACTGTATATAAATTGTATATCGATTACAGTCACTTATTAATCATTACCTGAAATCAGTCTCATTCTGAAAGTCGCAGACTTCTTGAATCTGCAAGAACCCTAACCTTTTGTGATTATTCAGTACTACACAAATTGATTTAATTATTTACTAACTAAATAAATAATAACACAGAACACACATACACACTTACATGAGAAAAAAAAAAAGTTCCTAGTGGACTGACACGATATGACAGCTTGTTACACAGAGATGGAAAAGGGGGTGGGGAAAATAGAGATAGCGAAAAAGGGACATTTATCGTACATTTGGAAATATGCTCACAGTAACCATATACCTTACACACGAACCGCCGCCCGTTTGGGTAGGAAATGCAATGTATTTACATGTAGATGTCTTTGTTCGTCGTCTCTCTGTTGAAACCATTCAAGCGTTCTATGGGGATTGGCTCGATGAGTGTAAGGCTCTGGTTGGCCACCAGAGGTCACAATGTCCTTCTTAGTTGGCTGTGGCTTCAATGATTCACCAGTGATTCTCTGCTTGCTGTTTGCTGGTCTCCTATGTTAATTCTTAGCGAGTCCTTTTAAGCATTCTGGTTGAAAAGGGCGGTTCCATCACACTGACACGTTCTTCTGACCTCAGTCAGGGAGTGGCTAAGTTAATGTGCAACGGACATGAAAACGATGTCCTCGTTAGAAAACTAAAATCACATTCCTATCTTAACAAAAATAGTTGCATCGTTATTCATATTGTATTAACATCATATTGGATGGAAACTTAACAGCCGAAGGGGGGTTTCCTTCCTAAGTTATAGTATTTGGTTCATACAGTGTTTAATCTCATCACAAAATGAAAGCAATATGATCCCCACTGACCGTTCCTATCTTAGAAATATTGTTCCAAAGTTTACTCTTTGGACGTTAGAGTTTTTGGGCTGCAAAATGTCTCTGTAACAAAGACATCTCAATCTTGATACTAGAGACCAAAAGGAGTCATCTGCTGCTTACAATTTACGATTGGGGTGAGGTGTCATAAAACCGTCCCAGCCCCCCCTCTCCTCTCCTGTGGGAGAGAGGGGGATCTGGGTATCTGTCAGCCATTTGCCAGACGGATCTGAGGCCTTGGATCCTCGACCAGGAGAGACATGACAATTGTGATAGCTACGAAACTTTGAGCACCCATCACCTTATTATAACAGTGATACTGTAGGGGTTGGTTGGCACACTTTTGTTAAATGTTAAAAAGAGTCTTGTAAGATATACTGGTGTGTATTTCTCAGCACCAGTATATCTTACAAGACTCTTTTTAACATTAATATAAAGACCAAGGTCTGTAACGACACAGGATGAGACCCAGATGCAGACACAGGCGGCAGATGTTTCGAGTCTCAGAGATTTATTATCTACAAGGGGTAGGCAAATGGCAGGTCCAGGACAGGCAGAGATCAGTAATCCTAATAAGAGTCAGGCAGGCGTAGAATGACAGGCTCAGGGTCAGGGCAGGAAAAGGAGGTCGGAACCGGAAAGACTAGAACAAAAACTGTCAACAGACAGACCAAACGCAGGTATAAATACACAGGGGATAATGGGGAAAATAGGAGACACGGAACTCAGCGAGGAGGGCTGGGTGCAGGATGTTCCTAGCGGGGATCCAGCACCTCTCCTCAGGGCCATTACCCTCCCAGTCAACCAGGTACTGAAATCCCCTGCCCCGAGGTCAAACACTCAGGAGGCGCCTCACCATGTACGCCGGATGGCCGTCGATGAGGGGGGAGAGGGGTGGGCCTTGAAACAGAGGACAAAGGGCTATGAGACAGATGTTTAATCTGAGACACATGAAAAGTGCAGCAGAAGACAAACAGCAGAGGGGCGAAGGATTTTAGAGATCAAATCTAATTTTATTTGTCACATGCGCCGAATATAACGTGTAGACCTTACCGTGAAACGCTTACTTACAAACCCTTAACCAACAGTGCAGTTCAAGAAAGAGTTAAGAAAATATTTAACAAATAAACTAAAGTAAAAAATTAAAAAGCAACACAAACAATAACGAGGCTATTACAGCAGGTACCTGTACTGAGTCAATGGGCAGGGTTACAGGTTAGTCGAGGTAATTTGTACACGTAGGTAGGGGTGAAGTGACTATGCAGAGATAATAAAGAGCGAGTAGCAGCAGTGTAAAAAAACAAATGGAGGGGGGAGGGGTTGTCAATGTAAATAGTTAAATGTTAATAGATTAATTGTCCACCAGTCTTATGGCTTGGGGGTAGAAGCTGTTAAGGAGCCTTTTGGTCCTAGACTTGGCGCTCCGCCATCACTTAAAAAAAAAAATAATAATATTTCACCTTAAGTAAGCTAGTTGGGAACTAAGTAAGCTAGTTGGGAACAGGTTCTCATTAACAACTGCGACCTGGCCAAGATAAAGCAAAGCAGTGTGACACAAACAACAACACAGAGTTACACATGGAATAAACAAGCGTACAGTCAAATAACACAATAGAAAAAAAATTGGCAATAAATTGGCCATAGTAGCGAAGTAATTACAAATGAGCTAAATTTAACACTGGAGTGATAGATGAGCAGATGGTGATGTGCAAGTAGAAATACTGGTGTGCAAAAGAGCAGAAAAGTAAATAAAAACAATATGGATATGAGGTAGGTAGATTGGGTGGGCTATTTACAGATGAGCTATGTACAGCTGCAGCGATCGGTTAGCTGCTCAGATAGCTGATGTTTAAAGTTAGTGAGGGAAATATAAGTCTCCAGCTTCAGCGATTTTTGCAATTCATTCCAGTCATTGGCAGCAGAGAACTGGAAGGAAAGGAGGTGTTGGCTTTGGGGATGACCAGTGAGATATACCTTCTGGAGCATGTGCTACGGGTGGGTGTGGTAATCGTGACCAGCTGAGATAAGGCGGAGCTTTACCTAGCATCGACTTATAGATGACCTGGAGCCAGTGGGTCATGGCGACGAATATGTAGCGAGGGCCAGCCGACGAGAGCATACAGGTCGAGGTGGTGGGTGGTATATGGGGCTTTGGTAACAAAACAGATGGCACTGTGATAGACTGCATCCAGTTTGCTGAGTAGAGTATTGGAAGCTATTTTGTAAATGACATCGCCGAAGTCGAGGATCGGTAGGATAGTCAGTTTTACGAGGGTGTGTTTTGCGGCGTGAGTGAAGGAGAATTTGTTGCGAAATAGGAAGCCGATTCTAGATTTGATTTTGGATTGGAGATGTTTAATATGAGTCTGGAAGGAGAGTTTACAGTCTAGCCAGACACCTAGGTATTTGTAGTTGTCCACATATTCTAAGTTAGAACTGTCCAGAGCAGTGATGCTAGTCGGGTGGGTGGGTGCGGGCAGCGAACGGTTGAAAAGCATGTATTTTGTTTTACTAGCGTTTAAGAGCAGTTGGAGGCCACGGAAGGAGTGTTGTATGGCATTGAAGCTAGTTTGGAGGTTAGTTAACACAGTGTCCAAAGACGGGCCAGATGTATACAGAATGGTGTCATCTGCGTAGAGGTGGATCAGGGATTCACCCGCAGCAAGAACGACATCGTTGATATATACAGAGAAGAGAGTTGGCCTGAGAATTGAACCCTGTGGTACCCCCATAGAGACTGCCAGAGGTCCGGACAACAGGCCCTCCGATTTGACACACTGAACTCTGTCTGAGAAGTTGGTGAACCAGGCGAGGCAGTTATTAGAGAAACCAAGGCTGTCGATAAGAATACGGTGATTGACAGAGTCGAAAGCCTTGGCCAGGTCGATGAAGACGGCTGCACAGTACTGTGTTTTATCGATGGCAGTTATGATATCGTTTAGTACCTTGAGCCTGGCTGAGGTGCATCCGTGACCAGCTCGGAAACCGGATTGCACAGCTGAGAAGATACGATGGGATTTGAAATGGTCAGTGATCTGTTTATTAACTTGGCTTTCGAAGACTTTAGAAAGGCAGGGCAGTATGGTTATAGGTCTATAACAGTTTGGGCCTAGAGTGTCACCCCCTGTGAAGAGGAGGATGACCACGGCAGCGGTTATCATACCAGGCGGTGATGCAACCGGTCAGGATGCTCTCGATGGTGCAGCTGTAGAACTTTGAGGTTCTGGGGACCCATGCCAAATCTTTTCAATCTTCTGAGGGGGAAAAGGTGTTGTTGTGCCCTCTTCACGACTGTCTTGGTGTGTTTGGGCCATAATAGTTTGATGGTGACACCAAGGAACTTGAAACTCTCGACCCGCTCCACGACAGCCCCGTCGATGTTAATGGGGGCCTGTTTGGCCTTTTCCTGTTGTCCACGATCAGATCCTTTGTCTTGCTCGCATTGAGGGAGAGGTTGTTGTCCTGGCACCACACGGGGGAAAGGGCCGATAACGCCGGAGGAATGTTTACAGGACTCCACCCTTAGGGGCAGATCTGATTGGAGAGCCATACCCTCTGCCTGAGACGATAGCGGGGAGCTGGAGTCCGGTGGTGGTCCGCCTGTCGCCGATACCTGAAGTTGGTCTTCAGAACAGCAGACTAACATCTGGGGCAAGGGTATGCTGACTGCTTCCTCTTTCTCAGGGAAGAGTGCAGGCTGGTAACCTAAGGAACACTCGAAGGGCGAGATACCAATGGCCAAGCAGAGAAGGGTGTTGCGGGCGTACTCTACCCACATGAGTTGCTGGCTCTAGGTGGTGGGGTTGGCAGAGACTAGGCAACGAAGAGTCATCTCCAGGTCCTGATTGGCTCGCTCCGACTGGCCGTTAGATTGGGGATGAAACCCGGAGGACAGGCTGGCCGATGACCCAATCAGGGTGCAGAATGCCTTCCAGAACCTGGACGAGAACTGAGGACCACGATCGGAGACATTGTCCATGGATCCGGAAGACGTGTTGCACCATAAGCTGGGTCATCTCCTTCGCTGAGGGCAACTTGGGAAGGGGAATAAAATATGCGGCTTTGGAAAACCTATCCACAACCGTAAGGATGATGGTGTTGCCGTCTGACGAGGGGAAAACAGTGACAAAGTGAGGAACAGGGAGTGGTTGAAGGAGGCCAGCCGGAGCTTGCCGCTGAGTCTTGTTCTGTGCACACAGTGCAGGCTGCGACGAATGTGGAGACGTCAGGAACCATGGTGGGCCACCAAAAATGTTGTTGAATGAAAGCCATGGTCCGACGGGAGCTAGGATGACAGGTAAGTTTAATGGAACGAGCCCATTCCACGATTGGGCCAAATCATGGACGAACATCCAGTTAGCTGGGCCATCAAACACACTCTGTCCACTTGTGACAACCAGCACCATCGTGGGGTTAGATGTCACACAGTATGGGGTTGGTTGTCACAGTGTTTGTTGGTAGCTACTCCCTGTTGTAACAGGAAGTGAGGCAGTATAGCATACAGTCTTAGAAATAGCCTTTCTTTGATCAAACCATCTTCCTAATAGGATTCAGCATTTTATGCCTTGAGAATAACATATTACATTTAGAGTAAATTGGTGTGTGCATGTGTGTGTTTGTGTACATGTGTGTGTTTGTGTGCATGTGTGTGTTTGTGTACATGTGTGTGTTTGTGTGCATGTGTGTGTTTGTGTACATGTGTGTGTTTGTGTACATGTGTGTGTTTGTGTACGTGTTTGTGTACATGTGTGTGTTTGTGTGCATGTATGTGTTTGTGTACATGTGTGAGTGTGTGACAGAAAACATATGTGTGTGAGAGAGAGTCAACAAACCCAGATAGCACAGATACCTCTGCCCAACGAACGTATAAAGAATACGTTGGGAAGATCCAGTTTAGACTCTGTTTGCTAATTGGCAAGAATGTACCTATATTCTAAATTCTACAGTTCTACACCTTTTATATGTCGCCCAGGCATCAACATTCTATTCTGATTACTCTGCGATGTCTTCCCAATATGCAAACGCTCTCCACACTACATATTCCTAATACATTTTGATATGTCAGCCAAATATGTTTGTGTTTACTGGGAAGGGAGGTCTCTATAGCAACAGCACAAAGGAGCTTGGGATTTATTGTATAGGGGAAGTGGCAATGTCCCGGAAAAATATGGTTATAATGGAGTTGATAGTAAAAACCAACCCCACATTCTATGTGACAACCATCATCCTTCTCGACAATGCAACAACAATAAGAAATATTAAAAGATAAGAAGAAGAACATAAAGTAAATGTCTCAGTAGAATATAATAACATTTTTAGGATAAATATAATACAGGAGGCACAATTTATAGTCCAATATTTACACGTGTTTTGGAAAGGGGGGATTGGGAGGCAAGTGTTTAAATGTGCAGTATTTAACCATCATAATAAGACTCTGGTAGCTGTGTGTGTGTGTGTGTGTGTGTGTGTGTGTGTGTGTGTGTGTGTGTGTGTGTGTGTGTGTGTGTGTGTGTGTGTGCGTGCGTGCGTGCGTGCGTGCGTGCGTGCGTGCGTGCGTGCGTGCGTGCGTGCGTGCGCGCGCGCGCGCGTGCGTGCGTGTGTATTAGTGTAAATCTGTGATTGGGAGTAATAAGCACTTTGACAACCAACCTGTAAAACAACCAACCCGTCTCCTTTACAGTAGGTGTCTGTATTAAAAGTTCCATACATGAAAGCACTAGGGACTTACAGGGGGTTTAACCGTGTGTCATTAGACTAGCTCGGTAAATTGTAAAATATATTTGTGTAAAATTATTTTATAGCGTTTAGATCAGGTAGTAAAGGAACTAATTTTAGTGTCCGTCTTTTAATAAATAGGCACAAACCTGACCTAATTTTTATACAGCATTCATTAGCATGTATTGTGTGATAAAGGCAGAATAACAGGTTCCTGAGTGCATCCTGAGTGCATCCACTAGTTTCCCAGTGGACTGAATATTCTTATGAAACATATTTCTTATCTGGACAGTGGTTAAATATTTACTGAACTATCAGAAATGTTTTCTCATTGCAAAATCATATTTTGTAGTGTTTATAGTCAACAAAGCGGTCAGGGAAATGAAGCAGCATTACTTTGTAATGAATTATTTTGGGTACTCTCTGGATCAAATCAAAGAGGTCACAATCACTACAGTATATCAAAATATATTTTTGAGCCATACAAACTATTAGCTTTTGGAGACTACAACTACTGTAGCAGTTACTATGTATTCTGTTTAGTACCTGAATAATGTTGAAATGGGTAATTAGCAGAGATAATGGTGTACTGCTTTTGCCAACTTGCTGTAAAGATGTTTGCCTGCTCTGACAACAGATTGTTTAGCAAAACCCTTTTTTTCAAGATTTGCACCAACAGAGTGATCAGATACGGTTTGATAAAGTGACTTAATAACTCATAAAAACCTCACAGGTATCCCACTGCATGTTCTCTGTATTGGCATATCAAATATTCCCAGTTGTGTCATTCATTGAAGTATCTTCTTTTTATAGTCTTATGCAAACACAAATCAACAAAGATAGCCTGCTATGAATGCGTACCCTTCAACCCCATTGCTTAGCTTTTATGAGGATCTGATAGATGCTTTCTATGTGGCTATTTTTATACATTGTTTTCAAATCTTTTTTGGCAATGAATATTATGGGGAAAGGGAAACATGCTTCAACTGGAAGTACGTGACGGTGAGTGCTTTAGTATCAACACGCTCCTTCAGAGGGGCTTTAGTATCAACAGGCTCCTTCAGAGGGGCTTTAGTATCAACACGCTCCTTCAGAGGGGCTTTAGTATCAACACGCTCCTTCAGAGGGGCTTTAGTATCAACACGCTCCTTCAGAGGGGCTTTAGTATCAACACGCTCCTTCAGAGGGGCTTTAGTATCAACACGCTCCTTCAGAGGGGCTTTAGTATCAACACGGTCCTTCAGAGGGGCTTTAGTATCAACACGGTCCTTCAGAGGGGCTTTAGTATCAACACGCTCCTTCAGAGGTGCTTTAGTATCAACACGCTCCTTCAGAGGGGCTTTAGTATCAACACGCTCCTTCAGAGGGGCTTTAGTATCAACACGCTCCTTCAGAGGGGCTTTAGTATCAACACGGTCCTTCAGAGGGGCTTTAGTATCAACACGCTCCTTCAGAGGTGCTTTAGTATCAACACGCTCCTTCAGAGGTGCTTTAGTATCAACACGGTCCTTCAGAGGGGCTTTAGTATCAACACGCTCCTTCAGAGGGGCTTTAGTATCAACACGCTCCTTCAGAGGGGCTTTAGTATCAACACGGTCCTTCAGAGGGGCTTTAGTATCAACACGCTCCTTCAGAGGGGCTTTAGTATCAACACGCTCCTTCAGAGGGGCTTTAGTATCAACACGCTCCTTCAGAGGGGCTTTAGTATCAACACGCTCCTTCAGAGGGGCTTTAGTATCAACACGCTCCTTCAGAGGTGCTTTAGTATCAACACGCTCCTTCAGAGGGGCTTTAGTATCAACACGGTCCTTCAGAGGGGCTTTAGTATCAACACGGTCCTTCAGAGGGGCTTTAGTATCAACACGCTCCTTCAGAGGTGCTTTAGTATCAACACGCTCCTTCAGAGGGGCTTTAGTATCAACACGCTCCTTCAGAGGTGCTTTAGTATCAACACGCTCCTTCAGAGGGGCTTTAGTATCAACACGGTCCTTCAGAGGGGCTTTAGTATCAACACGCTCCTTCAGAGGGGCTTTAGTATCAACACGCTCCTTCAGAGGGGCTTTAGTATCAACACCATCCTTCAGAGGGGCTTTAGTATCAACACGCTCCTTCAGAGGGGCTTTAGTATCAACACTCTCCTTCAGAGGGGCTTTAGTATCAACACGGTCCTTCAGAGGGGCTTTAGTATCAACACGCTCCTTCAGACGTGCTTTAGTATCAACACGCTCCTTCAGAGGGGCTTTAGTATCAACACGCTCCTTCAGAGGTGCTTTAGTATCAACACGCTCCTTCAGAGGGGCTTTAGTATCAACACGCTCCTTCAGAGGGGCTTTAGTATCAACACGGTCCTTTAGATGGGCTTTAGTATCAACACGCTCCTTCAGAGGTGCTTTAGTATCAACACGCTCCTTCAGAGGGGCTTTAGTATCAACACGCTCCTTCAGAGGGGCTTTAGTATCAACACGCTCCTTCAGAGGTGCTTTAGTATCAACACGCTCCTTCAGAGGGGCTTTAGTATCAACACGCTCCTTCAGAGGTGCTTTAGTATCAACACGCTCCTTCAGAGGGGCTTTAGTATCAACACGCTCCTTCAGAGGGGCTTTAGTATCAACACGCTCCTTCAGAGGTGCTTTAGTATCAACACGCTCCTTCAGAGGGGCTTTAGTATCAACACGCTCCTTCAGAGGGGCTTTAGTATCAACACGCTCCTTCAGAGGTGCTTTAGTATCAACACGCTCCTTCAGAGGGGGTCATTCTTTCTATACTGTAATATTTCTAAATAGTAGGGGGGGGGGTCTTTCTAAACTGCAATATAATACAAAATAAATTACCCTGGGGAGATTCTCATCAATAGACACTGTACTGTATGACGGCCAAAAACAATGTGTCCTGCTGTCTAATAAAGGCAGCATTAAGGGGAACTAAAAGTGTGTACACAGGTGATGTCTCTAGGCCTTTGGGGTTATTGCCTAGACAGTTCTTAAAAAGCAATATAAAGAGGATTTGTGTTGTTGCTGTTTACTTTTTTTCTAAGAATTGTAGCAAAGGCAATGGGGTATCTGATGAATGACAGGCCTACCATCTACCTACATCAGTTAAGCTTACATCACCTGGATGACAGGCCTACTATCTACCTACATCAGTTAAGCTTATATCACCTGGATGACAGGCCTACCATCTACCTACATCCGTTAGGCTTATATCACCTGGATGACAGGCCTACCATCTACCTACATCCGTTAGGCTTATATCACCTGGATGACAGGCCTACCATCTACCTACAGTACATCAGTTAGGCTTATATCACCTGGATGACAGGCCTACCATCTACCTACATCAGTTAGGCTTATATCACCTGGATGACAGGCCTACCATCTACCTACATCAGTTAGGCTTATATCACCTGGATGACAGGCCTACTATCTACCTACATCAGTTAGGCTTATATCACCTGGATGACAGGCCTACCATCTACCTACAGTACATCAGTTAGGCTTATATCACCTGGATGACAGGCCTACCAACTACCTACATCAGTTAGGCCTATATCACCTGGATGACAGGCCTACCATCTACCTACATCAGTTAGGCTTATATCACCTGGATGACAGGCCTACTATCTACCTACATCAGTTAGGCTTATATCACCTGGATGACAGGCCTACCATCTACCTACAGTACATCAGTTAGGCTTATATCACCTGGATGACAGGCCTACCATCTACCTACATCAGTTAGGCTTATATCACCTGGATGACAGGCCTACCATCTACCTACATCAGTTAGGCCTATATCACCTGGATGACAGGCCTACCATCTACCTACAGTACATCAGTTAGGCTTATATCACCTGGATGACAGGCCTACCATCTACCTACATCAGTTAGGCCTATATCACCTGGATGACAGGCCTACCATCTACCTACAGTACATCAGTTAGGCTTATATCACCTGGATGACAGGCCTACCATCTAGCTACATCAGTTAGGCCTATATCACCTCGGTGACAGCCTACATCTTTAATTATATTATTTTGCATGCATAGCCCATTTACTCATTTTTTTTAATGTTGAAAATCCTTTGAGAATGACTCTTGACTCGCGATTAAAAGTTTATGTTAGAAAGGGCCCTTATTTTGCTAACTCTTTGGTGAGGCTGAACAAGGTCTTGGAACTAATCTGTCTGGATGTAAAAAAAAATTAAAATAAAAAATACAAGTGCAGCAAAAGCTGATTCAAGTCTAGACCTCTAATCTGGCTAT